>NC_063332.1:155194551-155230940 GCF_021869965.1 Rhincodon typus | reverse complement strand
GGATGAAAGTTGGCTTCCGTGATATTTTGGGCTATGCACAGCACCTTTTGTAGTTTCTTACTATCCTGGGCAGAGCAGTTGCCAAAAAAGGGTCATTATTCTCCTGAACAGTATGCTTTCAACTGTACAGCTGTAGAATTTGATAAAGGTCCTTATGGACATGCCAAACTTTGTGAGCCGCCTGAGGAAGAAGATGCATCGTTGTGCCTTCTTGACCATCGCATCTACATGAGAAGTCCACTCCTAGGAACTTGGCGCTCTCCATCCTCTCAACTTCAGTTCCATTGATATAGGTGAGGATGTGTTCTCCTCCTCTCTTTCCGAAGTCAATGATCAGTTCTTTAGTTTTGCCACATCACCAAGCCCTCTACCTCCTTTCTGTATTTTGACTCATTGTTGTTAGATAATTGTCATACTATGGTGGTGTCATCAGCGAACTTGTGGATGGTGTTCATTCGGAATTTGGCAACACAGTCGTGGGTGTACAGGGAGTACAGCAGGGGGCTGAGGACACATCATTGTGGGCTCCAGTGTTGAGTGTTATCATGGAGAAGATGCAGTGGAGAATCTTCCCTGATTGCGGTCTGTGGGTCAGAAGACTGAGGATCCATTTGCAGAGGGCAGAGCGGAGACTAAGGTCACAGAGTTTCGAGTTTTCAATTACCATGAAATCAACATTGACTAATATAAAAACATGGCTGATTCACTAATGCCCTTTAGGAAAGGAAATCTGTTTTCCTGTCATCCTAACTGTCACAGTAACTCTGGAAAAAAGTCTGCAATTTTTCTTATTGAAAACACAGTGAATCTGCTGTCATAATCTGGAATATTTCTGACAATTTGTGATTATCATAGAATTATGCTGTGTAAATATCATATGGTTAATTAGATGACATGAAAGTGATGAACAGCGTGAACAAACTGAAGCCAAGGTCACAGTTTTTTAAAAGTAAGATCTAAGCCTCTTTCCAAGGAGATGCAGCAAGTCTTAATGAGCAATTAATCAAGCCAATGTAGTAAGTTACATGTTCTGATGTTTGTGAGTGGCCAAACTGATTATTTGCTATAGAGTGGACAGTGTAAGTGTTTGACTGTACAGCTTCTTTGTTTGTAGAAAGAAGGAATGTCATAGAGCATGGTTAGCTAGCTCAGGAACAGGAGTTCCTGTGACTGTGATTGGCGGTTGGAACAGAACAGGCTGGTTACCTATTTTTACCAGATTCTCAGTCAACTCCATGTAAAATGGGTTCAGTTGTGATTGTAAACTTTATGTAGAAAAGGTTTTTGCAGTATTTTTTGTTGTGTACCTTGCTTTAATAAAGAACATTGGCTATATTCCACATTTAAAACTGCCTTCGGTTGTTGACTTCCAGATTAAACCGAATGAACCAGGAAAAGTGGGAATAAAAGCTTCCAGTAAGCACTATAATCCTGGTGCATGAGGGACAGACAGTAAATGTGATTTAAGAAAATTAAGACGAGAAAATATGTTGAGGCTTCAAACTGATGACCGAAGCAGCGTTTGTGGAGGGTCTGAGATTTGACCAGTGGTGATTCTAGAACTAGTGTTTTACTTAATGGTTCATGGAAAACAATTGTGGTTCCAAGACTTTGGGTGGGAAGGAGTATGGAAAAATCATGCAACCAAATAGTTGATCAAGGTAAATAGGAGAGTCCTCAAAGGATAGTATTTGTTAGAGGCTTACTTGTAGTTTGTTGGACTTCATGAAATAGCATTCTGTAAGCTAAAGGAAGTTTCATGGGTGATGTTTATGAAGAAAACTCCCTGGGCTAGGATCATTTGGTTACTTGTCATGATCACACTGTAGTTTATCCTCAGGAATTTGAAAATGTTTATATATAGTTCCCTTTCAGTTTCCCTTTCCCTTGAGTGTTGCAATTTTAATAAAAAAACAACACAGCTTTGTTCTAAACAAGATAAAAGGTCAGTTTATTATACAACTATTGTTAAAGGTTACTGAAGCGGGAAGTGAGAAAATTAATAGCTAAAGTACACATGGAAAATTTTAAAGCAAGTAAGGATAAAAACAAGATCAATCTCCACTGTCATAAGATTGCCCTGCTTGAAGTTTCTTTTTCTGAAGTGAAGGCAGATTCAGCAACAATGATGGACTCTGTACTCAATTTGTTAGTAGTTGATCCCACAAGTGGAATAAGCAGAACAGATCCTGAGAGTGGGTAAAGACTCCTTTATTTAGCTTTTGCAGCACTAGGGTTGTGGCTTTTAGTATCTGGGCTCGATTAGCAGTTCTGGATGTCTCCCTCGGTCCCCCATGGAGAAGCAATAGGTGTTCTAAAGATGTCTCTCACATGTCGTTCAGATGATTCTCCTCAAAGTTTTCAGCTGGCCTTATCACAATTAAGCAAGTGTTAATTTTGCTGAATTATTGTCTGCTTAATTGCAAACTGCAAACGCCCTTCCCCAACCCCAGGATTATGTCCTGAATGACAGGGACATTTTATGTTTATCCATTTGAAGAATACGCAAGAATGGGAGTTAAAAAGCCAGTTTTGACTTTACAAGAGTTTACAAATGAGACTGAACGCCCTCATCTGTACCAGCTGAGTTTCAAGCATTAACGTGCTGTGACAGTCACAGTTAAAGAACTGGCTACCTATCATCCCTGTGTAGCAGATAAATCCCTTTCACTCTCTGTGCTGTGTATTTCCTTTCTAAAGAAAGATAACCTGGTGTTGGACGTAGTTCAGAGAAGGTTCACTAGGCCCAATCCTAGGTATGGAGGGTCTGTCTTATGAGGAGAGGTTGTGATGATTGGATGTCTACTCATTGGAATTTAGGAGAATGAGAGGTAACCTTATGGAAACATGCAGGAAACTTGACAGGGTAGATGAGGAAAGGTTGTTTCCCCTTGTAGGAGACTCTGGGATCAGAGGGCATAATCTCAGAATAAGGAGTCATATATTTAAGATATAGATGAGGAATTTCTTCTCTCAGATGCTAATGAATCCATGGAATTCTTTACAGTAGCAGGTCACTAAACATATTCAAGGCTGAGATAGACAGATTTTTAATCGGTAAGAGATATAAGGATTATGGTGAATAGGCAGGAAAGTGGTGTTGAAGATGATCAGATGAGCCACGATTTCATTGAATGTTGGAAAAGATTCAGTGGGTTGAATGACCTATTTTTGCAGGTGATGTCACTACACTAGTAATTAATTGTAGCAGACCGCTCCATAGTTAAACCGTAAACATAATGAACAATATTTAAAATTGAGAACTAGACTCAGTAATGGCACCATGAATTTACCATTGGTCATTGTAAAAACCCATCTGGTGTATGAATGTCCACAAACCATGAAGGAATAAAAATTTACAAATTGCCATGGATTTTTTTTTAAATTACATTCATCTGAATTGAGTCTCATTCGAAAACAACATTGCCAGTACAACACATAGTCAGTACTGTATTGGTGAATCAGTCTGGAGTCCGGACTCAAAAGTTTCTAGAGTTAGGCTTGAACTCACAACTTACATGTCAGAAATGAAACTGCTACCAATTTAGTCATAAATAGCACATCCAGCACAAATCATTGTTTTACATGAGGGAAACAATTTATTGAATATTATGATTTGATATACATGATGTAATCCTTATTGGTGTTCTTCAATATTATTGATGAATTTCAGATGGCAGAGAGATAGGGATTATTCCAATACCTTCAGCTCTCTATCAAAATAACTAGTCTCAAATAGTCTGAAAGCAATAAATTATATCTTGAGGAGAGGAGCTGACCTGCAACACTGCCCAATATGTACATAGTACTCAAGACTTCATTGTCCGTGTCTCAAGTATGAAACATTTGAATACATGGATAGCCATTCCAGTTGTGTCAAACATACTATTATGTAAATCAGACAAGAAGTAATGATCCCATATAAGTATGTCATAATTTAATGGAATTTATGGTTAGGGGAGGAGAGATATTTTATGTATGAACATACTCTGAAGCAGGAGCATTTCAGTTTACAACGATACTTGGCCTTCTATAAATTAATCTGTCAGGCTGCCATTGTACTAACAATGAAAGCTTGATATTTAAACGCCTACATTAAATGAAGCTTATTGGTTAGTGTTAAGGTTGAGACTATGGATGCATCATGAGTGTGTGATTTCATTTTAAAAACGTTGCGCAAATTTTTTTTGTAGATTATAAAAATATAGATAATTAGTTTTAGATTGGCCTCAACGTTCCTTTTTTTTAAAAATTTCATTATTTCCCGTTTTCCCTCACCTTGAGTTAATATCAAGGTAAGACGGTGTTGATATCAATCCACTTTTAGTTTAAGCAGGATGCAATTAGCTTCTTAAAGAATACAAATGGAAGTTGGGACCAGATCTGAGAATTGAGGTGTCAGTTATCACAGCAACACTGGAAAAAAAGAGTTATGTTGGCATTCAGATATTGTCACCCAGTCTAACCCTGATATACAAACCTATGTCAGAACAGTCTAATGAAGGCCCTGGAGAAGGAGCACATCTCCAAAAGGTTTAGTGAATAAAGGTGGTTTAAAATATTTAACACCTCTCAGAATTTCACTGCATTAATTTGTAGCTTTGATCATATATAATTCATAACTTTAAACATTCAAATGCTTTCACTTGCTTTCTTCTTGGCAGTTGTACATACTGGACCAGTTGATACCCATCAATGTAATAGAATACAGCTATCAAAAGCTAATTATCACAGTCCTACTTACTTAATGTGCATTCAATCATTATCAACTGCTTATTACTGGGGCAAGAAATCTGCATGGAAGATTGGTTCCAAACATGAAATAGTAAGCTAAACAAAGTTGAGACGCATTGTATACACCTGTGTAAACATTCAGTGTACATACAACCCTGCTGTTCCTGACCCCATCAAAATAATGCAAAACTTAACATTTTGGAGCCTTTTCAACACCGAAATAACCTACGGCTTGCAACCTTCAGTTGCTGCAGTCTGCCTGCAGCAGGCCACTGTGGAAAATGGCAGACTGGCAGCATTAATGGGATGGTGAGTCTTGTAGTTGAATCATCAGGCTTCCCCACCCTGACAATGTCATTTTCAGCAAGTTAAAATCGATCTTGTAGGGTCTTAAAGTAATCTTTGATTTATTGACCTTGAAAATCCTAAAGAAATCTTCAATCAATCAGCCATGAAGAATTCTAAAGTGATCTTTATGCAATCATCTTCGAAGAGTCCTATGATAATTTTTATGCAGTTGAACTTGAGGAATCTTTAATCAATCAAATTCAAAGTGTGCTAAAGTAATCTTTAATCAATTGTCCCTCAAGAATTCTAAAGTAATCTTTAATCAATTGTCCCTCAAGAATTCTAAAGTAATCTTAATTCAATTGAATGCAAAGAGTCCTGAAGTGATCTTTAATCAATCTTTCTTGAAGAATTCTAAGGTTCCATGATCTCAACCACTTTAAAAAAATCTTTAATTTAATATTGAAGGGAAACTAGGCAGCTACATGAGAATGAAAAATGCTAATAGCAGTAAATAAAGTACGATGGGAGGAGGTTCAAGTGAAACATAAAAACTGGCATGAACCAATTAAGTTAAATAATCTGTTTGTGTGCTGTGTGTTGTGTATAATTCAATGTAATGACTTGACCTGAAAGTATTGGTGTAATCTTTAATCAATGGCATCTTCAATTCAGTAGCTATTTCATATAATACATAGCCACTAATGGCCATATGTGCCCTATAAAGTGGATCAATATACCAAACTCTGTATCCTGCATCAAAAACCATTGCCACCAATCTTTTCTTCCACTGATGACTTAATCTATCCATTAAAATTGAATTTGCTTAAATAAACCTATTTTATATTTCCTAATAGTGCACTATGCATCTGTTCTCAGAGACTGAATCTGCAGCACTGTGCATGAGAGAGAGCCGATGAATAATGATGCTGGAAGATTGTAGAATCGAGAGACCAAGCCTATTGGGTAACTTGATAAGGAGAGTATCTGGGATAAGGGAAGATCCTTTGCTAACGTGGTATATATTAAGTGTTGTAAATACAATGAATGTTGTTTTGAAATTGAGAAAATAATATAAAATAGAGACCACGCATGAAATGTTGGCCATTCATTGTGATTTTTTGTAACTTGATTCTCTGGATTGAATGTTCCAATGTCATCGGGTGTCTCATTCACTTTTTGAAATGGTGGTGAGACACACAACCTGACTTTTTACGGCAAAGACTTTTCATATCTTCTTCCATTCAGGTAGTTTGGTGGGCAACAACAGGAGTCTCTCCAAAATCAAATTCCCAGATGTGGAAATGCTCCACATTTGAGGGATTCAAGCCAACCAGATGTTGGCTGCTCTTGCAATAAATAGTACCATTGGCAAGGCCAGGTGGGCACCCAACTTCCTGAGGATCAAGGTCTCTGATGAGCATTTCTTATTGGAAGATGGGGTCATTTCTGATGTCGGGTTTGTAACAAAGAGTGTCGCAGTGGGGCTTAGAAGCCAGAATAGTGGTGGGGTTGGCCACTGTCAGTCCAGTCCTTTATGATACGCTAATCAAATGAAACCCTCTATTTCCCATAATGGGCACCCTGCCTGCTTTACCAATCGGGTAAATTGACTCTTTTGGTCTTACCTGGAGCTAAAAATATTTACAGCTCAGGTGGGAATCTGTCCTTAAGTTGTCCTTCAGTTCTTATTGATTAATTGACCACTAACATCCTTAACTAGTAATGGGCCTTACCACCCAGAAATTAATTTAGAAAGAGGCTGGAAGGCAACTAGGACCTTTAGGAACAGAAGATTCTGCTCTTTGTCAAAATCCTAACAGCAGGATTATATCTGTTAAACAGTTGCATAATACACTAAAGGTCTTATGATATTACTTGACTTGGGAAGCTAGATTCACTTTAAGCTTTATGAACCACAAAATAATTGGCTAAACAATATTAATTGCAAGGAGAGATATGGATTACAAAACAACATCATCAGACATTACCTGTATGAAAAAGGCAGTTGTGAACTAAGGACAAAATCTTGGTTTGCTATGGCATCTGGAATCAGAGAGCTCACTGGCAGTGTTGAGCTAAGACTCAATTAGGGAGCATCATGCATTATGAAGGAACTGACTACATTTTAAACCAGCTGTAGTATATTATATTTAGGATCTGACAGAGTTAACTCACATCACAAGATAAGCTCCAACCATCAGGAAATAAAAGACTGATCTTGGGAGCCACTAACCAGTGCTGTGCAGTGTTTTCCATATGGTCACCAAAGTGTGTATAGTTCTTCAGTGACTGTTCTTACTCTTAATAGCATGTAGCTAAAATAGTAATGTGTACTTACTCTTAGGTTGAGCCTGATGTCTCATAAAAGACAATCATATATCTTAGGTGCAATATAACTAGCTGCTAAGTACTATTTAATAAACTTTTGCTGTTTAATCAAAACTAAACGTATGTTCTGCCAAATACTTTTTGCGGGCATCCTTCTGCACTTGGCATCTGAAACTTGATGAATACCAAGGAGAAGTATTTGTGGCGATGTAGCTGTCAATAAATGTTGGCAGTCCTGGCAACTAACCTTAGAAGAACAACAATGCACCACAAGGGTAAACATATGCCTAAGGGAAGAAATTTTTGACATGTGGACCTAAATGTTGCGCAAAGTGGAGAATGCCTACTACCTACATTTGAAGTTGGCTATGTCAGGCAATGCTAAAAATTTAATGGACGTCAAGTGGTTGCCAGTTTGCCTGATAGATCACTAAAAGTCTTTAGGATAATTCTTGTTGTGATTCTTATTTAATCAGTTTCTTAGGGTGCAGTTTTCCCAGCCATTAAGTGACATGGACAATGGCAAGAAACTTGAGGGAAAAAAGCAAGAATGAAAATTTGATTCTCAATGTTGAGAAAACTATATTGATTCTCCCCTTAATGTTTCAACAGAGAGTTCTGAATCTTTCTAATAAGCACTCACTATCTTATTTTGATGCATTATCATTTAATTATGAGGCAGTCTTGAGTAATTTGTGTGCAGTTTACGATTTTTCTATGCATTGCCAATAAACTGGGTGGCACCAATTCTGTTTTTGAAATTCTGAGCAGTTACTTCGTGGACGCAGCTCACCGCTTGCTTCTCTAGGCCTCCTTCTTCAGATGCATCCATTAAAATCTCATTGCAGGCTCCAGAGGCAGCAAACACCCTCACAATACCTCCATCCAAGAACAACACAATCATCTCACACATTTGCACAGGCTGCATTTTGTGACTCTTACATTGGTTTCTTAACAGTTACTCACCTTGTGTTTGCTCGGAGGCTCACAGCTTCTTTGACTTGCCTTGCCTTTTTCGCTCATTACTTCTTCAATGAGAACTTACAGGTCACTGCATCTCTGGCTCAACTTGTCTTTTTTAGAAGGAAATCTGCCATTGTTCCAAAGGCTGTATAATCAGAAGGGTGAACATGTTGCTGAACGCATCTTATTATATTGCTTGGGAATAAGATTCTCCAAAAATGATATTTAGTTAGGATCCCAAAGTCATTTAAATTATCTCCAAATTTCATCTGGTTTGAAGGCATATGGCAAAATCCTACAGATTTATGACTGTTTGTGTGGACAGGAGCAAAGGACAACGCTTGTGGCAAAAAGTTATGAAGGATGAATGCAAAAAGGCAACAGGATGATTGTTGACGGGAATGTTAGCTATTCAGATGGGAATATGTGGTACTTGGCAAGACAGGAATGAGTGGAGTTCCAAGACATATTTGTCAGAGGAATGTTGTGCAGGGGAAAGTCAGAGTGTGGGGTTTGGCAACTGAAAGTGCACTGCCATTTATCTAAACTGTCCTTCTGACACCCTGAATTGCCTTGGTTCACTATCTCCAGATTTTGGAGGGATTATATTTTGTTGCTGAATTCCTTAAAAACTTCCATCCACACTTGCTTTGTTGTCCTCTTCCTCATGTTCTTCAGGAACATCACCACACTTTACAGTCCTTCAGATCCCACAGGGGGACCCTCAGATAAAAGTAATAGACTGGTGGAAAGCTTTCTCAGGCTTTTTTTCATATGATTTTACATTACTATGACATGCTCCCTTTCACATACTCAGAAGCTACATCTGGAGTAAAAGTATCATCACCTTTACTCTATAGCAAATAGAGGAAATTGTAGTAGGTAGGAATAGCTTAGTAATTAAGGATTCAGTTAACTAAATAGTAGTGGAATGTAAAGAGGGTTAAGCAGGCAGTAGCACCTTTATGGGTATAGTAAGAAATAGAAAATGATTTAAGACCGTAGTGCAAACACATACAGTAGCCTGCCAACTGAATGTGAAGTAGTAAAATGCACAAATGCAGAGATTAAATAAGCATGTAATAAAGGCAAAGTGTCGTTAATAGAGGATTTTAATTTTTATTTGGATTGGGATAAGCAGACAAGCTCATATCATAAAGGCAATGAATTTCTTGAGCTTATTCAAGATAATTTTCTGCAATGATGTGAATAATTTTAGCCATCAAGAGAAGGAAGAGTGTTGGAAACAATAAGGACTGCAGATGCTAGAAGGCAGAGTCTATAGGTGTGAGGCTGGAAAAGCACAGCAGGTCAGACAGCATCAGAGGAGTAGGAAAGTCAACATTTCAGGCCAAAACCCTTTGTCAAGACTGATGTCAGCCTGAAACATTGACTTTCCTGCTTCTCTGATCCTGTCTGACTTGCTGTGCTTTTCCAGCTCACACCTACAGACACAGGAGAAGGCAGACTTGTGTGTAATCAGAACATTCAAATCCCGAATTACATTATGTTAATGGTAAAACCCTGGGGAGTGTTGCTGAACAAAGAGACCTTGGAGTGCAGGTTCATAGTTCCTTGATAGTAGAGTCTCAAGGTAGACAGGATAGCGAAGAAGGCATTTGGAATACTTGCCTTTCTTGGTCAGTGCATTGAATATAGGAGTTGGACGGTCATGTTGTGTCATATTGTAGACTTTGATTTAAATTTAGATTTAGATTCAGATTTTTTTTATTTGTCACATGTACTAAGTATAGGAATACATACGTACAGCGAAAAGTGCACAAAATCGCCATTCATTGGCACCCACCTGGTTACAAAAACAAGAATTAAAAGATGTAACAGAGCCAAGAGGCAAGCAAGAAAAAATGAAAAGTCCAGATCTCAAAATCCCAAGTACCATCTCCACAATGGTGTAGGCACCGCTCCAATCGCTAGGGCACCCAGTTGCCATCACCATCGCCGCCATGTGAAAGGCTCGCTCTCACCGTCGCTGCCTCACCGGCCTGTGCTCGCTGCCATTGCTGCCTCGTTGACCCGCTCTCACTGTTGCTGCCTCACCGGCCTGCTCTCGCCATCGAGCCGGCCCACTCTTGATCTGCCGCCGTCGCTCCGGCCCACACTCGATCTGCCATCGCTGCAGGATATGGCCCACGCGTTAAGCTCCTGGCATCATGGTTCCCGGTCATGACCCGACTCCTTCCCGGCTTCTTAAGTAGGTAGTTGAAAGGGCAGGGATTGAGGAAGGAGAGAATTACTGTAGAGAGGAGAGATAAGAAGAAAGTAACAGGAAAGGGAACTGGTGAGTGGAGTGGAGCTCCAAACGGAGCAATTTACCCTGCCACCATTTTGTAACTTCGATTAGGCCACTCTTGGAATACTGCCTTCAAGTCAGGTCACCCTGCTATAGGAAAGATGTTGTGAAACTTGAAAGTGTTCAGAAAATATTTACAAGTGTGTTGCCAGGGTTGGAGGGTTTGAGCTATAAGGAGAGGCTGAATAGGCTGGAGTTATTTTCCCTGGAGCACCAGAGGCTGAGGCGTGACCTTATAGAAGTTAACAAAATCATGAGGGACATAGATAGGGTGAATAGCCAAGGTTTTTTCCACAGAGTAGGGAGTCCAAAATTAGAGGGCATAGGTTTAAGGTGAGAGGGGAAAGATTTAAAAGGGACCTAGGGGGCAAATGTTCACACAGAGGATGGTGTCTGTATGGAATAAGCTGCCAGAGGAAGTGGTGAAGGCTGGTACAGTTACAACATTTAAAAGGCATCTGGATGGGTATATGAATAGGAAGGGTTTAGAGGGATACGGGCCAAATGCTGGCAAATGGGACTAGATTTATTTAGGATATCTGGTTGGCATGGATGAGTTGAGCCAAAGGGTCTGTTTCCATGCTGTACAGCTCTATCACTCAATGGCTCTACGTTAGAAACCTGCTCCCTTTCCCCCTACTCCCCAAGCCCCAAACAAAACTCCAAAATCAGGGTTTGCGGGAAAATGGGGAAATCTGGAGAAGCTGGTGGGAAAGTCACAAAAATACGCAAGGAGTTAATTAATTTTGTATTTAATCATGCATTCTGGCTTGAACAGCCAGCACATGGATTCTTCAAGTTCACTGCTTCTCACTTAGGTCAGCGCAGCAAGAAAACAGGAGGAAATGTTTGTTTAATGAAATTGATGTGTTGGAAAGACTTTACATAATGAAACTGAATACTGTAACCATGTCTATGTGGGGTAATGTTGATGATATTTGTTTTTCTGAGAATGCTCCTACTGTTTTGCAGGTGATTTTTCAACAGCTTGGAAGTCAGTTCAATTTTTTGCACTACTTTGCACCTTTACTAAGGAGCAAGAATGGCAGGAACTTAAAAACAACAACATCAGGAGCACCAAGGGCAGCAACAGCAGGACTGCCAGCTGCCTTCTCCTCATGGACAGAGGGAATGGCAGAGAGATCCAGCTGGAAGGGAACAAATCTTAATGTAAGGTCAACAGGCATAAAATCAGCTCACTCGATACATACAAGCACAAGTGTCTCAGGACTTTACAGTAACTCAGTGGGGATATCCAGACTATCTGAATAAGCCAGACTGTCTGTGCTGCTTGGCCTGCTGTGTTCATCCAGCTCTACACCTTGTTATCTCAGATTCTCCAGCATCTGCAATTCCTACTATGTCTGGATAAGGACTTCCTTCCAAGTGGACCAAGACAGTATGCTTTGCCAGTGGATATCCATGTGGTTACTATTGGACACACACAAACCTACACCCAACTTTCTAACCTACAATAGTCTCCTGCCTTTCCCTGGGGATCCATGCTGTCTTCTCTTGCAGAGGAAGAAAGCAGGGAGTTGGTTGAGCGATTTCTTTACTAGAGACAAGAGAGGGCCAATGTTTCTGAATGTGATTGTAAGGCATGATTGCCAGATAACAAGAAAGTTGATTGTACTCATTGAAGTGTTGGCTGTTCTTATGGTGTTGTCAGCATATATCTGGAGAGAGAGGAATGTGTCGGATCTACAAAATGGTTTGGCCTGAAGAGTGTTGCACAGGAGAATGATGGGAAAGTCAGAGTGTCGGGTTTGCCATTTCATTATGCTTTGTTACTCACATAAACTGCATTCCTGAGCTTCTTTAATTACTTAAGGCACAGTATTCAGGTTTAAGAGATCACACTCTTGCAGCTCTCTTCCATGGCCATTCCATCCATGCATACTTATTTTGCAAGGCTGGCCTCTTTGTCCTGTCCTTCGCAAAATATCACCTCACTTTAGTGCCTCACATCTCACAGAAAGATCTTTGGAGAAGACCTCTTTGGTCGGGGGGTGGGGTGGTGACACAGTGTCTCAGACGTTGACACTGATGTCTCAGAGAATCAGGGACCTGGGTTCAATTGCACCATTGGGTGACTGTCTGTGTTGAATTTGCACATTATTCCTGTGTCTGCTTGGGTTTCCTCTGGGTGTTCCAGTTTCCTCCCATAGTCTGAAGATCTGCAGGTTAGGTGGACTGGTTGTGCTAAATTGTCCATAGTGTCTAGGGATGTGTTGGTTAGGTACATTAACCATGACAAAGGCAGGATTACAAGGATAGGGTAGGGAGGTGGATCTGGTTTGGATGCTCTTCGGAGGGCCAGTGTAGACTCGATGGGCTGAATGGCCTGCTTCCAAACTGTAGGAATTTTATGGTTCTAAGATTTTGAGACTGATAGACCCACTTATAGGGAAACATGCTTCCTTTTCATTCCTGTTGTTGAAGCCTCAGAAATCCACATACAGATTTGACTCATCACTGGAACCCTGAAAAAGTCCCATTGACAATGTTTCTGTCTCCATAGGTGTTGTCATTTCTGCTGAGTTTCTACAGAACTTACTGCTTTTACTTCAGTTACCTTAATAGCTTGAAGAAGTATGCTTCTTTTTCCTTAGAGAAGTGGAAGTTGAAAGGAGATTTGATTGAGGTGTGCAGAGTCATGAGGGATATAGCCGAAGTAGATGGAAATAAATAAATAAATCAATGGCGCTATGAGGCAAAACATTTTTACACAGGAACGAGTTAAGATCTGGAATGCATTCCTTGAGAATGTAGTGCAGACAGATTCAATTGTAACTTTTAAAAGAGAATTGGATAAGTACTGAAGTGAAAAACATTTGCCAGATGACCGGGAAAGGGAAGGAGTAACACTAGCTGTGTTGTGTTTAGACAGTGCTGGTGCAATATAATAAGCCACATGACCTTCAGTTGTGCTGAAAAGCCATCCAAAATTTCACTCAACATGTTCTACTTCCAATAAAGGGAGGAGACAGTATTCAATTTAGTAATGCTAAACATTCCAGATTTAGATAACAACCTAATGGTGTGTGAAATTTACTTAATAGCGGTTTTAAAATTAGTGATTCAACATAATGTTCGGAAAGAAGAAATGCAGAATAACAACTGAGATTCTAAATTTAGGTAGGGCTGACTTTAATATAGCAAGACAGAAACCATCCACAGGAAACTAAGAAAATCTGTTAATGGATAACATGATTCATGACCAGTGGGAAATGTTGAAAAAGAATTTAATCTGATACAGAACCAATTTATACCCAAAGGGCAAAGAGCTCAGCATGGCCAAAAATAAAACACAACCATAGATGTCTGTGCTGTATGACTGTATGAATAAAAAGGTAAAAGGCAACCTAACACTGAAAGGAAAAGCATAGAAAAATGCGATAAAAGAAGGTACTGATCCTGGGAGAGAAACGAAGAACAGCAGAAGGGAACAAAAACAGATAGTCGGAACTTTGAAAAAGGGGCTATGGATAGGACCTTTCAAGTGCTATCATAATAAACCCAAAATGATTGTACAATAGTATGAGGAACTGAGAATTGATCACAATGATATTGGTCAAAATCTTCCCAATTGCTGTCAAGCATTCAAACAAAATGTTAGCCTTTTACCTTTCCAAGAATTTTATTGGCTAAATTTCCAATTCAGAATCCTTCCCAACAAACGCAGTCCAGTAAAACCAGGCAGGAAGCACCAACGTGGCTCTTCTTAGTAGTAAGCCCCTCCATTTTACAGCAATAGCTACTGTATACCAGTAAGTAACACAGCTCAAGGGTCCCAAAGCCTTTTGGCAAGCTACTAAGAGAAGGTAAATGGGTAGGGTGCTCGGTGGGTGGATGAGGTGGTAGGGTGGCAGTTGGACAAGATGGTAAATCAGTGAAATGCTAGCCTTATAGTTGGGGGAGAAGTGGCAAATGGGGGAAGGGGGAGCATCAGGTGTCCGGTTGGGAAATAGAGTATCAGGGTGAATAGTTTGAATCCGGTGTTGGGAGAGGGAGAGTGCTGATTGGGATGGTATTCAAGGTTTCAAGAGACAGGAGACACGGTGTCAGTGTGAGAGTTTGTGATGTCAACATGAGTGATTGGAGGTTGTAAATTACGTTATTCCTATGAGCTAGAGCAGATTCTAATCCCTCTAACTTTTCCGGGCTAACTATTAATGTAAGTATGTCAGAAAACCGTCTAAAATCTCCAACTCTAACTGGAGTTGGAGACTATTTCAGAGGGTTCCAGATGTTAGGTGATTTCCCATTAGAAATTTAAACTTCCTAGTCAAGTACCATATAGCTACTGCATCAAGACTTCAGAGATAGTGGGAACTGCCGATGTTGGAGAATCTGAGATAACAAGGTGTAGAGCTGGATGAACACAGGAGGCCAAGCAGCATCAGAGGAGCAGGAAAGCTGACGTTTCGGGTCTGGACCCTTCTTTTGAAATGGGGGAGGGGAAGGGGATTTTGAAATAAATAGAGAGAGAGGGGGAGGCGGATGGAAGATGGATAAAGGAGCAGATAAGTAGAGAGGAGACAGACAGGTCCAAGGGGATCCATATTGCAGTATTACCAAGGTGATTGTATTCACTGAAGAAGAAGGAAACCCACTAAACGTTCCAAGGAACGAATCAGAGATGGGAACTCAAGAAAATTAAATAAAATCACAGTAATGAAGCAAATAATGCCCCTCATGATTTTATAAACCTCTATTAGGTCAACCCTCAGCCTCCAATGCTCCAGGGAAACAATCCCCAACCTATTCAGCCTCCCCCTATAGCTCAAACTCTCCAAGCCCAGCAACATCCTTGCCAATCTTTTCCGCACTCTTTCAGGTTTAACATCGCTCCTGCGGCAGGGAGACCAGAATTGAACTTAATACTCCAAAAGTGTATTCAATTGTCATATGATATTTTTATAATTAAGTTTATTTTAACTCTTGTAGTGCTTTTTACTCCATACTGTTTGAATCATTGTTGCAGAATTCAAGAGCCTGCAAACATCAAATGAAATTATACAATTGTTAAAAATTCATAAGTATCATAAATCATAGAACATTGACACAGAAAAAAATATAATCCTGGTTTTCTGGCCCCAAAAGTCAAGGTTTTGGCTGTACTCATATTGTATAATGATCCCCCTTCTCTGCCATGATACGCTACACCCTCATTAGTACTCAGGCTCAATTTTTCACACGACAAATGTGTGTTTCACTGACTGGTACTTTAATAACCAGGCACAAAGGACCAAACAGATGTTATGGGTTGTGTTGCTAAGGTACATTGGAGTTTAATACTTTGTAGTCATTGCTAATGACATTTCAAAATGATGACCACTCACATTCATGCCAGTGGTTCAGTTTAACACATTGGATGGATTTTTCAAAGTTTCAAAGATACCCTTGTACATGATATGACAAAATGTCATCTATGGTAAAAGAACATGTTAACATCTTGCTTTGTATCTCCATCCCATGAAACCAAATATATAATAATGATGCCACAGATATAAAGGGAATTGGTTTCACCACCATAATTAATACAACCCCTATAAAAATATATATTCTTTAGTAATTAGACCTGTAATGGAATTAGAAAGTATGACAAGGCTTGTTGCTGCACTTGAGTCAAGGCTGCAAAGAAAATCCCTTCTAAATACCCTTAACAACATGAAGCATTTTAATGAGGGCCTGACTTTAATATTAGGTATTGTTATTATTATAACTATAAGATATATAGAACAAGCAATAGAATTTTAATAGATATACCTGCAGCTAGTAAACAGGCGCAAAACATCATGAATTACAATGGAATTAAAAGGCTGACTGGCATAGTCTTGAAATAAGCCCTCGCCAGGTGGCAACACTGTGAAGTAATTATCTAAACTTTGAGGCAATCACAATTCTGCAATTATCAAGATTTAGGAATCTTAATGCCACTTGGCCACTGACTCATATGAGTAACACAAATGTGGGCAGTGGACATATAATGGTAGTTATGTTCCTTGTATGAAATGTGTTGATGTGAGGTTTCCTCCAGCACAGTATTATACCTGATGCAGCTATAGTTGTTAGCCTGCCTCAATGATTTCATACTTATATCCATCTCCAAATAGTCCATCAATGGAATGGCCCTTTATCCTGTCGAAAAGATCTTTCCTAAAAGCTCTATTTGGTCCAGTTGCAATGTCTAATCCATAAAACTCTGACCATTTCTCTTTGGAAAAGTCACTCTCATGCCCTATGCTCCAACTTCTTCCAATAAACTGGTTGATGGACATTTGGCTTGCTCTTTGTACCACAAATTGAAATCTTTTAGTTTTGAAGTTCAATCTTTCTGTCAGCTAGTTTTCAAGAATGTTCAAGATATTTTTCTGAGTCAGCAAGCAAATTTTTTTACAGCTATTTTCTCAGGACCATCTATTGCTTGATCTGTAAGATGGAACTGCATATGCTGGCTGAATAGTTGTCATACCATCAATGCCACACTGCTGCCCAATCTGTAAGAATCTTATTGTCTCAAAGTTGCAGCCTTAAAACCTAGGACTGTACACCATAAGCTGTGTGTCTCTGACTTTCTGTCAGTGTAAGGTAAAAATGCTGCTCTAATCACCTCGGTCCCTTTGAACCTGCTCCAGGATGAGTCTTGGTCCCTTTAAAACTGTAACTTTAAGAATTGTAGGCATGCTGGCAGTTTGCTGCCTATATGTTGCATTCATGCCAAATGAGGAGTGATAATGTTCCATCGACTTTTTGTTTTGTATTTTCACACCTTCTTAATGGAGCAAACTGCTTTATTTGTGTTTTTATGCTGTATTTACTTTGTAGGAGTTCTTGGAACAGTACTTTCAGGACCATTTAATTGCTGGTTTTTAAAATCAAATCAGCAACCACTCATGTTTGTTTTTGTTCAAATAAAGAGACAGAGGTAGAGTGTTCACTGCTTCATTACAAGCCTGCAGCATTTAGGTTTGCTTGCATTTGTAACTCCAGCCATTTTATGTGTAAGTGAACCAGTCGCGTTTTGATCATAAAGAAACTAAATCTCTCGTCTTGCTGGAAAATGCCCTATCTACAAATCTGGACAGTTACCTGTACTCACAGAAACCGATGTTTCCTACGACCAATATTCTCTGTTGTTCAGAGCTGTTGTTTAGTTGGTCTTCAATTAGTTTTCCAAATATTCTAAACCAAGGTATTGGAATATTTTATATATGGCCAGCACTGCCTACCATGACATGAGTTTGCCTCCATCTGGGTATTTTACCTGATGTGGTAATGCTTATATTTCCCTAATTACATAAAAAGCTAGATGTGGATTTTGTATATTGAAGAGTCCAACAGGTGTTTATTACAGATAATAATAATAACTATTATATAATAGAACAATTTAACAGAAGTTAGATTACAATTGAACAGTATGCTTTGAATAGTATGTCATGCTTAAGTGATCCTGTGGTAAAGTTGTGTTATGAATCCTTTACATCCTCAGGTCATATAGTATGATATCGTGAAGATAACATGGCATGTCTTTCAAAGGTGCACAAACATACTGATCATGATGCACTGTGATCTAGCAGAAATAGTGTACTTAAATAATACTTGCAAAGGCTGAATGACTTTGGAAGTGACTTTCTTCTACAAAGCCCTTGGACATATTGTTATTCTTCCATCGTGCTCACAGGCCACACTAAGGAAGTGGTTGGTCGGGGTTGGGGATAGGGGTGGTAATTGTTGCTATAAGTAGTGGTTCTCAGCATCCTATTTTTAAAAAAAATACAATTACATGCTGCACAAGTGAAAATACACATACGCTAGGTACTTCTGGATCTCATGTGGTATTACCTTCTGAAGATCTAGATTTCACACTTGATTGTTCTTGACCTATATGTATATTGGTCTCTGGCATTGAAACATAGAAACATAGAAGATAGCAGCAGGAGGAGGTCATTCGGCTTCCAAGCCTACTCCACCATTTTTCACGATCGTGGATGATCGTCCAACTCAGCAGCCTAATCTTGCTTTCTCCCCATAACCTTTGATCCCATTCACCCCAAGTGCTTTGTCTAGTTGCCTGTTGAATACATTCATTGTTTTGGCATCAACTACTTCCTGTGGTAATGAATTCCACAGGCTCACCTCTCTTTGGGTGAAGAAATGTCTCCTCATCTCTGTCTTAAATTGTCTACCCCAAATCCTCATAATGTGACCCCTGGTTCTGGACACACTCACCATCAGGAATGTCCTCCCTGCATGTACCATGTCCAGTCCTGTTAGGTTTTTATAAGTCTCCATAAGAGCCCCCCTCATTCATCTGAACTTGAGCAAAAACAATCCCAACCTAGTCAATCTCTCCTCATACCTCAGACCCACCATCCCCAGAACCAGCCTGGTAAACCTTTGCTACACTCTCTCGAGAGCAAGAGCATCCTTCCTGAGAAAAGGAGACCAAAATTGCACACAATATTCCAGATGTGATCTCACCAAGGGCCTGTACAATTACAACAACACATACGTGCTCCTGTACTCAAAACCTTTCTCAATGAAGGCCAACATACCATTTGCCTTCTTTACCACCTGCTGCACCTGCATGCTTACCTTCAGCAACTGGTGCACAAGGACACCCAGGTCCTGCTGCACACTCCCCTCTCTTTGTGAGATACATTGACTTCCAGGTGTATGTTCTTCCTTGGTTGATAAAACCATAGGACATAGGTTTCTACTGACAATGCCTACGTGACCAATATTATTATGTATTGATACATATGTGATGTTTTCCTTCGGAGCTCTCTTAACAACAGTGCTTTGTCACAGGCATTTGATCTGTATGGTGCTTGGAAGTTCAAACATCTGAAAATTCTCTGCAGTTCTTCTTTGGCCTGGACAGAAGGTATGTGCCATTCATCTTCAACTTTGCCTAGTCCATTACAGATCCCGTAACCTGATTAGATAGAACCGACAAAGTTGATTGACTTATATTCACCAGGCACTTCTTGCTGTTGATGCTGAGTCCTTCACAATGAGTTGCGACCATTAGTGAGTGTGGACTTCAATCTTGCTCATCCTTGAGTTTGCCTAACATGACAAAATCATCAGCAATACAGGCACACTCAGGAATCCATTTGCTGCTGGAACAGATCTTGATTGAGAGATAGGCTGAAAGGTAATCTTTAAAAGCAATACCTTTCAAATGGTGTTTGAAAGTATTGCTAATCTGAGATTCCTTTGCCAAGTGAACTGACCAATAACCATACTTGGCATCCACTTTGGAAAATAATTTAGAAGCTTGAAGTTGGGATTCAGTTATCCTTGTGTTGGAATTTTGAGTGGGTATCTCTTTAGAGAAATGTTTAGATATTTTTGAAAGCAAACATTTGCATTTGTATTTAATTTATTATTGTAACATGTACTGAGATATAATGAAAAACATGGCATTGCGTGCAATCCAGACAAATTATACCTTACATAAGTACATCAGAGCAAAAGAACAGAATGCAGAATATAGTGTTTCAACTACAGAGAAGGTACAGAGAAAGATCAGCTCTAATACATGAAAGGTTCATTCATAAGTCTGCTAACAGCAAAGAAGAAGCTGTTCTTAAATCTGTCTATACGTGTTTTCAAACTTCTGTTATGTTCTGGCCAATGGAAGAGGGCGGAAGAAAACATAACCAGGCCAGGAATGGTCTTTGATTATGATGGCTGCTTTCTTTTGGCAGCAGGAAGACTGGGTCAATGGAAGGAAGGCTGGTTTTCATGATGGACTGGGCTCCATTCACAACTCCCTGTAATTTCTTGCAGTCTTGGGCTGAACGTTTAACATACCAAGCTGTGATGCATCTGGATAGGATGCTTTCTATGGTGCATCTATAAAAATTGGTAACAGTCACTGTGGATATGCTCAGTTTCCTTAGCTTTCTGAGAAAGTAGAAGCATTGGTGTGCTTTCTTAACTGTAGTATCAACATTGATGGACCAGGATAGATTGTTGGTGATATTTACTCCTAAGAACTTGAAGCTCTTGACCACGTCTACCTCAGTACCATTGATACTGACAGGGGCGTACCCTGCACTCTGCTTCCTGAAAGCGATGACCAGCCTCTTCATTTTGCTGATATTGAGGGAGAGTATGTTGCCCTTACACCATGCCACTAAGCTGTCTATCTCCTTCCTGTATTCTGTCTCGTCATTGTTTGAGACCAACCCACTACTGTGGTGTCATCAGCAAATTTGTAATACCCTGATTATGCCATCTGTCTTTAGTATGACCATCATAAAACTGCACCAGATTGCATTCTGGAATCCATGACAGATAGTACCATCACATTCCACATTTTTCAACTCACTTTTAGCTTCTCTTGTATGTGAACAGTACACTTTCTGGAAGACACAATTGTTGGACTTGCATCTATTCTGAGGTGCAGTATGGCATCACTTTTTAAGTTTCCTCAGTTGCATTGAATCTGTCTGGGTATATTTGTTGTAAATTCTGTACTGACTCCTCAACACAAATTGGCCTCTTTTGTTAAAATTATGAATGGTTATGCAATAACTCAGGAAATTTGATTGGAAAGGAATATTGTTTATTGCTGAACATCAAAACAGAGCCACTACTCAGAGGCTAGTCCTGGTGCTTGTTTTTCCAAATTTATAAATTAGATTTTTCTTCTTTTAATCTTACTTTTTTTTCAAAATCAACCTGGTCAGACATGTTGTGACACACCACAGGAGCAGATGTGACTTGAACTCGGCCTTCTAGATTAAAGGAAGGGATATTACCACCGTGCCACAAGAGCCCTCCTGGGTCTGCGTTTTTAAATTTATTTAACCTATTTTCTAGTCAACTTGTTTAGAGATGTTATTACACACTTCTGGAGCAGGTAGGACTGGAACCTGGGCCTTCTGAATTAAAGTTAGTGACACTACCACCGTGCCACATTTTGTAGACACTTTCAGTCAACCTGTTGTAGGATTGAGCAAAAATCCCCATCTTTTAAAATACTGGACAAGGCCCTGGAAGTTTTCAATATCTAAAATACTGGACAAAATCCTGGCTGAGGCTGCAGCAAATACACTTGGGAGCCAGAATGATTTCTGTCTGGGATTATTGTTCAGCAAGAGATTCCAATTGATACCTTCACTCTAAGGCAACAATCAACCAAACCTAACAGACAGCTTTGGTGGACCTCCGGCTATCCAGCACAGACAAATTGGGGCCCTACAGAGATACCAGACATTCACCTTCAATCGAAATCCATTCACATTTGCCGTTAACAATCAGGAAACCAATTAACTTCAGAAGGAATGCCAGAAACACAATGGAAAGCAGATTTGGTGCGAAGATAAGAGGCCCACAGTCAGAATAATTGCAGGCCCTGACCTCACCTGAGGGAGCTATCTCCAGAAAAGCCATCCTAAGAGCTATCTCCTGAAGAACATTCCAAAGAGCTATCTCCAGAAGCAATTCGAAGGGCTATTCCAGCAGCTATTTTCTGAGAGGTAATACCAGCGGCTATTTCCAAGGGCAATTTGAAAGAACAATCAAAGAACAATCTGAGACCTTCCGAGCAAGAACTACCAGACACAGGCCTGCTCCGAACCGGGGAAACCAATAGCAACCGAACATGACCAGCAGATCCAAGAACTGGCAAACTCTAAAAACCCACCGACCTGACCAACACCGCAAGGCCTCAGACACATCCTGGTGAAAACTTGGCCTGCAAAACCAGCAGAAAGGAAAGAAAAGCAAGTACTTACCTGATAGATCCAATACACATCTAACCGCATGTGCAGGCTCAACACAAACTGAAAAGCCTACACAATCTGAAGTCTTAATCCAGGCTCTGGGTACAGTCAGCGGGAACAGCCAGGTATATTTCAAAACCACGTTTTCGTCAGTGGTTAGCTTAAACTCTCGAGACTCTAAACTTTCCGAACTAGCTAGCAGGGAGGGGGAGATGACTGGTGACAGTGCAGGGGACCCCAAGGGGAGGAGGCCTGATTAAAGATTCTGAAATTAAAACTGTTGTCTTTGGGTTCTAACAGAGTTTTCAATCCACCTAATAGTATATTTAATGGTATTAGTGTCTTCTGCATAGTTGATGGTGTCAATTTCAATGTTTATTGTGTTTACCTATATTTTTTGTAATGCAAATAAATGTAGAGATTCTTTTGCCCTGAAACACCTGTCTACTACCTTCCTCATTTCATACTCCCTGAATAAGTCCAGTATCTGGAACTAGGGATCTGCGGGTGATTCAAACCACTTAAAAATCAGAAAATTACTGATTGCAAGCCAGAACCCTACACTGTTCAGCTGCAATGCTTTTCTGGAGTAAGTGGGATTAGAGCCTGGATCTTTTAGCTGAAGGGCAGGGATTCTACCACTATGGCTTTCTTTTAATGTAACCTATTTATGTAAACAACCTGTTCAGAAATGTTATTATACATCCCTGGAGCAAGTGGGACTTGAACCCATGCCTCCCTGCCCAGGGGTGGGTACATTACCACTGCACCTCAAGGAGCACCCCTACAAACACTGTGTCAGCAGGTTTGATTAGGCGTGTTATTAGGCACAATGCTCTAACTGTCTGAGCTGACTGACCAGCAGGCCAAACCAGAAGACCACATTACCACGACAACAATCATGGAAGCAGCAGAGAGAATGCCTGCAATGGGATTTTTGAATCAACCTGCTCAGAGCTGCTCTTATATTCTTAGGGAGCTAGTGGGTCTTGAACCCAAGGCTCTATGCATTCAGAAGTAGGGACGCTACCACTGTACCACAATGGCTCAGGTGATGAGTTCCAGCTGGACAAGTCTGTTACCAAGGGAACTCATACTCAACAAGCTCTATGACGAGTTTATTTAGTGAATCCCCATGAACCTTGCGGGGGTTATCGCAAATCACAGTATTGAGTTCTGTATGGGCTGGCAGTTATTTTATTGCTGTTCTATGTATGTCTACCAGGTAAAATACATGTTTTCATGCAGAATTGCTATATTACATTTCATCATGAATGTTTGAATGTAAGTGATGAGTGACTATTTGTATGCAGTCAATTTTACTGTTATTGGTTGTATCATTGACTTCAACGTAAGTTAATTAATTTAATTCAATCATGATCCAGGTATATATTGTTTAGATTTCTGGCTGGTAGCATGTTTGCACTCGCTCCCATGTCAACTTTGGTCTTGATTGTATATTGACCAAGTTTCTTCGAAAACATAACATTAATAGTGGCAAAAACCTTGAACTTTGGACTTCATCCACAATTTGGTGTCATAGTCACAATGTGAAATGTCAGTTCACCGACTGGTGAAAGTTCTTCCATTATAAATTTTCACCCTGATCTTTCTTCCCTTCAGGTGTCCACTTATTTTACTCTTGAGGTTATTGATTACACCATGATCCTCTCAGTTAGCAAGTTCCAGGTCATTACTACACACTTTTGAAAATGTTCTTCACACTGTTCACTCTGCATCTTTTAAGTCTTAAATCTGAGGACCTCTCATTGGCAGAGAACTTTGCTTGCATGGTCACAACTATTGATTTGGAGACATTCCCATTCCAAATCCTGGTCCCTTTGTACTTTATAAACTTTGTCTTTGACTACTTGGTGATCCAGCCATCCTCAGCAGTGACCACCACATCTTGTGGCACTGCTGAACCTCTGGGCTTCTAATTGAGCTGGCAACTCTTGAGGAAGGACAACCTACATGCAAGTCTTTCAGTTATCAGGGCCTCCACACTAGTAGTAACATCCCTGGCTCAAAATTTCAGGTCTGTGATCTTTCATCAGAACATATCCGTTTATACACATCTTTATGGCTGAAGATGAATATACTCCAAAGATACAAAATTAGTTCATGTTTAAAGAAGTAACGTTTCTAATATTTAATGAGAAAGCACTGATCGCAAATTGTGCATATTCAAATCACAACCCTACAGTACTTACTGGGATTATTGTAATCCATTTAACTTTGCAAATCTATCTGGGCACAAAGGCAGCAATTCTACACATGGAGAGATGCATTGTACATTCTACAACAGTCAATTTTGGTCAGATAAGATTTACAGTAGGAAATAGATTCAGGCTGTCAACGGGACTGGGTCTCAGTGCAAAACAGAGGTTGTAGCCAAAATTAAACATTCAACGAACATCACTAAAAAGGGAAAACCAGAAGAATTGTTGCTGCTGGAAATTAGAAAGGAAAACAGAAATTGCTGCAAAATCTCAGTAGGTCTGGCAGCATCCGTAGAGAGAAAGTAGAGTTAACATTTCAGGTCCAGTGACCCTTCTTCAGAACAGGGGATGTTTAGTAATTGAGTGCATCCAAGGTGAGGTCAAAAATTTTTGACCCTAAGCAAATCAAAGAATATTAAGATCAGGCAGAGAAATGGTATTGAGTTTGAAAACCAGCCATGATATTATTGATTGGTAGAGAAGGGTCTTTGGGCTGTACATACTGCTTCCATTCGTTTTTCTAATACTTTTAGTCTCGTATGTTCTATCCTACTTTGTATGGTATCATAGCTTTAATTCTAAGGATGCCATGAATTCATGCATGAGTGTGCACCAGTGTCTTCAGCCACGTCATCAATGCATAGTTTTTGCTGCCCAGTAGCCTTCCTTAAGTTACTTAATTGCAGTACTGGGGAAGCACTGCACATTTGGAGATGCTGTCTTTCAGATGAAGTACTAAAGCAAAGTCATGTCTGCCCTTGTAAAAGTATGAAAGGACCCCACGAAGCAGTGTACTTAGTAGCTGGCAGGGAATTTCATATGATTTTCTGGACAATGCATACCCTTCAACAATACCACTTAAAAAAGAAATTGTTTGATCAGTGAACATGTTGTTGTATGTGGAACCAGGCTGTGCACAAATTGTTTTTGTATATTACAACAGTAATCGCACTCCATTTGACAAAACCCCACAGACTGATTGGTCTTGTTCTCTCCTTCGTGGCCTTTACTAACAGTGTCAACTATCAAGCTGCTTTTGAAAACATCAGCAACCACAAAATATTTGTCAAAAGTATGCTCAAATGCTTGTAACTGAGTGTTAGAGTGTAAGACCAAATTAAAGCAAATAAGGATAATTAAATCATAATTTAGTTTCACCACAATGAAAGATCAATTTGACAAGACTCATATTATTTTATTATATAAGTTTCTAGCTGAAAATAGTTATCATTCATGAAATTAACTTTTAGGAAAAAAGCAGGAAAACAAATTTCACTCTCAATTAAAATACTGCCTGGTTAAATCTGACTGGTGTTTACATGTGATAGCAAGTCTACAGATCTTAGTTGTGAGGCTAGCAACAAGCCTCCAATTTCTCATGTCATGCAGTTTGTCAGGATCCCATGGTAACAAGGACAAGCTGTGAAACAAGATGCATGCAACAGGGTATTGACAAACTTGCTGATACATTTGTACAAAGCTCAGTTGCTTTAATTCTGTAAAAGATAATTTAATTAAATTATGAACAAATTATGTACCTAATCATATATAACTTAATCAAGATCAGAAGTTTGACAACTGCAACTCCAAAAGTGTATATAACAATTTGAGGATGCGTGCAACTACTGATCTTAATCAATTAAACCAATGTTCCCTCAATCATTTTTTAAAGATTATTTAAATGTAAGTTTTCTAATTTAAAAACAATATTAAATACATAACTACCTCCTTTGTGATAAATGTTTGAGCAGGTAATAATTACAAATAGAGAAATGCAAATACAAAAATATGAAATTGTACCAAAAACTTGCTTGAATCCAGTGTCATACAAGTTATCATTGACCTTGTTTTGCTTACAGTTTGCCCTTTTGCAGTGAAAGATCATTGATCATATAACTGTGTCTCTTGTTGTGAAGTGATTGTTACAAAAATAAATCATGGAATGAAGTAGAAGCTTGTGACATAGATCAGTAATATGTAGAGTATTGCAGTCAATTGACATTTTTTAAAATTAATTATTTCTGAAACTGAAACATGCTACCAAAGTTTTATGCCTTACATCTATCAGGACAGGTGCAAGAATACAAACTTTCAAAGTGAACAACAATTTATACCGTTGAAAAACAATACTCAGGCTCATTGGCAAGTGTACTCTGATTGGTCAAGCCATTGTCATGGAAAATGCACCAGAAAACAGTTAGCCAAGATCCTTTATTCAAATGCAACACAGGCAAGTTGAATTTAATTAGACAAGGAGCGTAATGGGGAATGCAACAATGAACATTGATTCCCCCAAAAATTTGTTTAATTAAGAAGGCATGATACCTGGTCATCATGGGGGAGGGTGTAGAATGTGGGAATTTAATTCAGGGGCATGTGACTGGCAATGGAGCTCACCCTCTTAATACCAGGTCCCTCAATTAGCCATGGAACACTTCTAAATGAGGGGTTGCTATGAGCCTTTACGATAGTCAACATGGACTGTCATGCTCTCCACATTGCTAGACTCATCGACTGCTGGGATAAAACTGGCTGTGGAAGGACATCACTATTTAAGTGAGCATTCTTATGAGCAACTCAGGAAAATGCACTGAACCTGAAGCCCCACAGATTCCAGGATCAACACAAAGTTATTGATTTAATCAATGTCCCCAGTTTACATGTCTGATGGTATCAGATCAACAGTCCTGTACTCAACAAGAACTGTTATTTATTATAAATAAGTAAATTCTATTCACAAGTAAGCAGCTATGCATAATCAAAACTTGGTTCTACTAGATAAAAGAACATTTTAGACCCCTATCACACACATGCACACAGACAGACAGAGAGAAATAAAACAAAATTAGTGACAGGTCAAAGAAAGAAAACTTTGGAAATAGGATTCAATTGCATCAGTTTGCAGACTTTGATACACTGTACCTTTTTCTTCCCAAGAATTTCTGTTACCTGAAGTCCTTCCTTCCAGATCCTCAGTTCATTGTCCAAGACAGGGAATTTTAACAAACGTGCCTTTTTTGGTCAGTGTATTGAGTATAGGAGTTGGGAGGTCATGTTGCAGCTGTACAGAACATTGGTTGGGCCACTTTTGGAATATTACATTCAATTCTGGTCTCCTTAGTATAGGAAGGATGTTGTGAAACTTGAAAGGGTTCAGAAAAGATTTACAAGGATGTTGCCAGGGTTGGAGGGTTTGAGCTACAGGGAGAGGCTGAATAGGCTGGGGCTATTTTCCCTGGAGCGTCGGAGGCTGAGGGATGACCTGATGGAGGTTTATAAAATCATGGGGGACATGGAAACAGTGAATAGCTAAGGACTTTTCCCCTGTGTAGGGGAGTCCAAATGTAGAGGGCATAGGTTTCAGATGAGAAGGGAAAGATTTAGAAGTGACCTAAGGGGCAACTTTTTCATGTGGATGGTGGTGTGTGTATGGAATGAGCTGCCAGAGAAAGCGGTGGACGCTGGTACAATTATAACATCTAAAACGCATCTGCATGGGGAAATGAATAGGAAGGGTTTGGAGGGAAATGGGCAAAATGCTGGCAAATGGGACTAGATTCATTTAGGATATTTGGTCAGCATGGACAAGTTGGACCGAGTTCTGTGCCATCTTATCTCACCTTCCCCACTGCTTGCAAAGCAGCAGTGCAAACGCAATTCGCAGTGAGTTCCAGTAACTCATTTTTAAGAGAAGAATAATTCCTTCCTTATTCCTTCATTTTAAATTATTCCTTCTCCTACTTCAGTTCAAAAGCAAAAATAAAGAAAATAAAATGCTATGCTATAGTCTTTATGTTATCATTTGCAATGCCAAGGGCCTCAAATGGCAGTGGGGTTTGGGAGTGCATCCACAGGCCTTACCACCTTTATTGCATAGAGGCTCTGGAATCCACATCCAACCCTCTCCTACTTGGTTAATGTGTCAATTCCAGCATCCAAACTTCTTACAAGGAAGGCCATTAAATTTCCCACACTATCTCTTGTTTTTGAAAGAACTATTTTCATTTTTGTTCTATTTGTGAGAGACACACTCATCACCCATATTGAAACGTGTCAAAGAACAGGTGAATAGTGCCCTCTTGAAATGGAAACCGCGCCCCACCCCCCCAAAAAAAATTATGATTCTGAAAATGTGAAAAAATTTTGGAAGTTTTCAGTACTGTGGAACAGGCAAATTCTTTTTCAGTATTCTCAGGACTGAAATAGAGTTAAAAGTTGGACTCATTTTCTGAAGAAGGGTCTAGGCCTGTAACGTCAGCTTTCCTGCTCCTCTGATGCTGCTTGGCCTGCTGTGTTCATCCAGCTCTACACCTTGTTATCTTAAAAGTTGGACTGGTAGATTTTCCCTAAAAAAGATGTATGGATCTATAAAGTCAGAGTCTAAGGCAACCAAATTGAACTGGAAATTTACATTTACGGTTCTACACAGATGGACTGAAATGTGTGATATTAAAAAAAGACCAAAATGTATTTGAAGCTAGGAATGTTGTGGTTGATACTTACAGTAAACTTGAAGAAATATGTACATTGCATTCTGGCCATCTTCAAACTACTTCCCAGGATGAGCAAATGCTGAGTATTATTTTCATAAAATGGAGGTTGCAAAGTCAATTAAACATTGGAAGTTTATAACCGTTCTTGGAAATGAAAATGATAACATATTCAAATGTCAAAACACTCTCCGTAGAAATCCAACAGCAGAAATGACATGAAAACAAAAGTTATTTGTCATTTTTCCTATTTGAAATGTTGTGCTTATTTAGTATTTAAGCGTTTAAACATGCTTTAAAAACAGTTATAAAATGTTTTCAAAAGTGAGAGGTAGACGCAGCAATAAACAAGGCTGGCATTTGTGACTCAAGATAAATACTAGTCAAAAATTTCATTAAACCTGAAGCAGTTGATGGTAATAAAACATCTTGTTTCATTTTCAAAAGCTTATAGTAACATTGTATTTATGAGAAAATACCATTCAATTAACAACATTTTGTAAAAAGCTTTAAAATGTTGATAACCAAATGCAATTTAATATTTATATAAGTCATTTATATTTTGAAGAGTCTGATTTGATTCAGTTTGATTAATTTGGTTTTGATGTTATTGTCACATGTACAATGTTCTCAAGTACAAAACTACAGGAGTACAGTGAAAAGTGTGTATTGACGCCACACAAGGCACCATCTTGGCTACAAGTACCTACGTACAGAATCTTAAGAACAAGGAAAAAAGAAAGAACAAAGTTAAAAATTAAACATTGCAGTAATTATAATGCAAAACAAACAAAATAAGGTTGGATGTTACACATTGCTAACCTTATTAGTTTTAAGTAAAAAATAAAGAAATAAGGTAAAATATGTTGCTTCAAAATCCATAAATATGCCTTTATCTTATTTTTCATCACTGTTGACATTTGAGTCAAAGCATAACAGTTCGTAAGATATTGAATTTATGTCTAAATTTCAATAATGCATCTCCTTGTTATTAAAGTTGCCAACCCCTATTCTAGGCATTTTGAAATTTCAAGTGCTGATGTAAGACTGCCATGGAATACACAAATTATGATGTGATCTACAGCAGTGTAATGAATATTATAATCTATCTCCTTCTGCAATTCACACAAAGCTGCCTTTTCATTCTACAGGGCCACTTGAGTTTTTTGTATGACAGAATATGATGCTGCATTACAGATATAAGACATAGAGCAAAAACAATTCTTAATATTATGGACAGGGAATAGATGATAGGATAGTTCCCCCTTTTTCCACTTCTTGACCAACTGGAGATAAATATATTTAGAAGTATTTTAACAGCTTGAGTAATATGACTATTACGAAACAACAATGATAGATTTTCTCATAAACTTAAGAAAAAGGATAAATGTTCATCAGTCAACACCGGAATGTATTTGCAACACCATCCACTCTTAGACCCAAGCATTTTTTTTTGCAAAGAATGAATTCACAGTGGATGCTTGCACCAGCAGATTTCTTCAGCTTAACTCCAGTTGAAGGGCAGTCAAATTCCTATCACAAAACTATAGTTGGTTTTCAAATGGGTAGGTAAAAGGCAGGTAGATTTTCTGCCTCTTTGTGAGTGACCATTGCTCTTGTTTCTCACTGTCTTCAAAATGAGCTCCAATATTGGCACACAATAGTTTCAGAGTTTGAATCATTCACTTCACTTTGAAATTGAATTGGTTTCTTTCCTCATCCATTCTTTGGAATTTCATTCTGAAAAGGAGAAGACTGCAAGCCCATTGTGAACTAATTTTTTGCCATTATTTGAAAAAGGCCAGTCACTAATCCAATAGAGAAGATCTGTTGCATTTAAGTGTCTCCTCAATGTTGCCTTCAAAATTTTAATTATATTTTGATGTCTTGTTACGGTATGAAAGATGGCTCCAGGGTCTAGTGTATAGTGCCAGGAAAGAAAAAAAAGTCTTCTGAATTCTCAACTCCATTTTATTTCCAAAGCAGAATGGTTATTCTTCAAATTGTTTTCAAAAATAAAATGTCCATTTTGGATTTATAATCCATAAATCATTGTGATTATATTGTGGGAGTATAACATTACCAATCCATTAAAAACCATAAGCTTTTCGATCAGCATGTTGTCTTAACAGTTTTCATTGTTCTTCTTCTTCATGTACTACAGACAAAATTTGGTATTATACCCAACTGTGTCATTTCTCTAAGATTACTGATTAACATATTAAATATTGATACCTCATTCTAATCTGAAAATTCTGGAGTATTACACAGTGTTCTGTGATCCATAGAGGTGATTTAGAACCTACTCACCTATTGACTGGCAATTAAAATTAGTTTGGAGTTATACCTGTTGACACTTTATTCTATATTAAGATTCTCCACCAAGCCTGTGGCTGACTGGGATCTTCAATTAAATATGTGACAAAATGAATCTGGTAGTGTCATGATAATCAGATAATGTTTTAACTGGTGACATGAATGAGAAACAACTTGTACTTTTCCTGTCAGGTGAGGCTAGCAAGGATGAGGAGTTAGAGCCAAAAAGGTTCAAAATTGGCGCAAAATTGTTGTTTTCAATTTCTTTCGTATCTGTCAATAGAGGACGTGCACCCCTGCATATCACAGGAAGTACTTAAACCCGGCCTGTTGAAAGCTTCCTCCTTTCACAATCCGCTGCTTCCGAAAACTATACATGCGTACCATCAAGTTTCAGGCAAGCTTCAGACTGGTGTGTTCCCAAGGGTTAAAATTTCCCAGGCTTAATGTTATCAAAGTCAGGTTGCTCTGAATTTCACTTCAGCTTTCACCTGTCTGATTCCCTTTTGTGTTAAAATCAGAACTCAGTCATCAAGATGGTTTCTATTGCTACACTACCCAGATTGCCATTTCATTTTTTCAGGGCTGTAATTTAGCATGATTTATTAAGTACATCATTCTTAATTAAGATGGCAGTAAGATAGCGATGGAGCAGGAATTCTGAGCCCAAGGCTTGTCCACTCCATCCGCTTTTCTTTTTGTTTCTTTTGTTTTCCTCTCTTCTCTCATTTTGTTTCCTTTTCTATTTTATTTTACATACTTCTTGGTAAAGAGCTTTGTTGTGACAACAACATCAATGACAGCAAGTAGGCCCAGCAGCGCAGACTTGAGTAGGCCTCGCAGCGCGGACTCATGGTGGTGACGTCAGGAGTGAGTTTGGGTTCCTGGCAGCATCTATTTCCAGTGCAGATTCAGGGAGGCATTGGCAGAGGCACATTTGTGCCCAGTACGAGACCCCGTGGCATCAGCTGTGGCTGCATTGGCAAGGTGGGCCCAAAGAGGACTCATGGCGGTGACGGAGCCAAGTATGAGCCAGTTCGGTGCCTGGCAGCATCTGCATTGGCGAGGTCCAGCAAGGGCTCAGAGAGGTGAGGGCATGGTGGAGGTGAGGTAGTGCCAAAGGATAGCAACTTTATTTCCAGCAGCATGGTAAAAAGACCCATGCCTGACCACAAAGCCCACAGCACATGACGGAGCACTTAACAAGAAGGACTGTAAAGTTGGACACTTCCTTTATTTCAGAGATAGTAGGAACTGCAGATGCTGGAGAATCTGAGATAACAAGGTGTAGAGCTGGATGAACACAGCAGGCCAAGCAGCATCAGAGGAGCAGGAAGGCTGACGTTTCGGGTCTAGACCCTTCTTCAGAAATGGAGGAGGGGAAGGGGATTCTGAAATAAATAGGGAGAGAGGGGGAGGTGGATAAAAGCTAGATAAAGGAGAAGATAGGTGGAGAGGAGACAGACAGGTCAAAGAGGCGGGTGTGGAGTCAGTAAAGGTGAGTGTAGGGTGGGTGGGAGGAGGTGTATTTTAGGTAGCTGTGGGAGTCGTTAGGCTTGAAATGAACCCACCTTCCTGCAAAAATGCCATCCCCTATTCCCAATTCCTTTGCCTCCGCCGCATCTGCTCCCAGGATGAAGCATTCCACTCCCGGACATCCCAAATGTCCTTGTTTTTCAAGGACCGCAACATCCCTTCCACAGTGGTCGAAAACGCCCTCGACCGCGTCTCCCGCATTTCCTGCAACTCATCCCTCACACCCACTCCCCGCAATAACAGCCAAAACAGGATCCCCCTCATCCTCACGTACCACCCCACCAACCTCCGGATCCAATGCATCATCCTCCGACACTTCCGCCATCTGCAATCCGACCCCACTACCAAAGACATTTTTCCCTCCCCACCCTTATCTGCTTTCCGGAGGGACCACTCTCTCTGTGACTCCCTCGTCCGCTCCACACTCCCCACTAGCCCCACCACCCCAGCACTTTTCCCTGCAACCGCAGGGAGTGCTACACCTGCCCCTACATCTCCCCCCTCATCCCCATCCCAGGACCCAAGAAGACCTTCCACATCAAACAGATGTTCACCTGCACATCTGCTAATGTGGTATACTGTATCCGCTGTTCCCATTGTGGCCTCTTCTACATCGGAGAAACCAAGCAGAGGCTTGGGGACCGCTTTGCGGAACACCTACGCTCAGTTCGCAACAAACAACTGCACCTCCCAGTCGCGAACCATTTCAACTCCCCCTCCCACTCCTTAGATGACATGTCCATCCTGGGCCTCCTGCAGTGCCACAACGATGCCACCCGAAGGTTGCAGGATCAGCATCTCATATTCCGCTTGGGAACCCTGCAGCCCAATGGTATCAATGTGGATTTCACAAGCTTCAAAATCTCCCCTCCCCCGACCACATCCCAAAACCAGCCCAGCTTGTCCCCGCCTCCCTAACCTGTCCTTCCTCCCACCTATCCCCTCCTCCCACCTCAAGCCCCACCACCATCTCCCACCTACCAGCCTCATCCTGCCCCCTTGATTTGACTGTCCTCCCTGGACTGACCTATCCCCCCCTAACTCCCCACCAACACTCACCTTTACTGGCTCCACCCCCACCTCTTTGACCTGTCTGTCTCCTCTCCACTTATCTTCTCCATTATCCATCTTCTATCCGCCTCCCCCTCTCTCTCTATTTATTTCAGAATCCCCTTCCCCTCCCCCATTTCTGAAGAAGGGTCTAGACCCGAAACTTCAGCTTTCCTGCTCCTCTGATGCTGATTGGCCTGCTGTGTTCATCCAGCTGTACACCTTGTTATCTCACTTTCTTTATTTCTTCATCTTTCTGCCTTTATATTCTATGTTTTGGTTTATTTTCTGAGTTTTAAGATGGTGCTAGAGCGTGGCGACACTATGCAACACATGTCGTTGTATTTTGTAACAAATTATATATGACAATAAATAAGTCAAATAATTAACATGTAAGCATTTATCCCCACATACATATATCCATCCTGTCCAGCACTTCATTCAGCAATATTGAATCACAGAATGGTTATGGCACTGAAGGGAGTAATTTAACCTGTCCTCTACCAACTGTCTGCAAGTCTTAATACCATCCCCCTGCCCTTTCCGTATATCTCTTCAATCTTTTTTGTTCCACTTTAGATAATGATGCAATTCTCTTTTGAAAGCCTTAATTCCTCCATCGATCTGTTAGGCAGTGCATTTCAGAGTCAAACCACTCAGTAAGTAAAAACATTTTTCCTTATGTTGCTATTTTGTCTTTTGCCATAAACTATAAAATGGTGCACCCTGCTTTTTGATCCATTTGCCTCTGAGAAACATTTCTCCCTATCTGTTCTGTCCAGACATCCTCACCAATCTCCATGATTCTTTAAATCACTGTCACGTTTACTATGCACAGTGGCAAAGACATTCACAATTCAATTCTGTTATTTTGAATGTGAATAAACTGATGACTATACTTATGAGTTCTTCCATTTACATTGCAAATCTAGGCTGTCACTTGTCATTGCCTACTCAGAGGCCAGATTCACCTGGCTGGGATGTTATTCAATCATTATTGATGAGTACGTCTGTTACTGTTCTCACCAGCTTCTTTTTGAACATACACCTTTTAACCAAAATGCTTAGCTGGGGCAGTTTTACAAATGTTTATTGGATTCATAAACCTCCATTGGTATGTAATATATAATTTATTTTAGAGTTTGGATTTTGAGCTAGTGGCATGTGGGCTTTTATCTATGTATATGTAGGAGCTTTAATAATTAATGCTGGATAATTAATAATTAATTCTGAAGCCATGATTTTAAACTAGTATGAGTTATAAAATAAGTGACTGGATCTCTTTGGAGGTAATAATTTGCATTTGTATTGTGAGTTTTAACCAGGGAGAATAAACATCAAAAGGCATTAGCTTGATTTTGGTTTCAAAGAATCAAGATTATTTTTTGTGCTTAGTAAAACTCCATAGATTAGACAACTTTTGAGGCACTTCATAAAAGGCCTGGCTGGGTTGAGATGTAAAAAGAGATTTGCCTGGAGAAAAGACTTATTTCAGAATAATTAGGAAATAGGTTACCTCAATGAAAGGATTTTAGTTTGAAAATTTCAGGCCAGAAGTGCTTTGTTAGAACCATGAAAGTTTTGTTTGAAGCGAGAAGGCTAAGCTCAAGTATGTGAAGAATCAAGGAAAGGGCATTAAGTTCTCAAGATAATGAATTGAAAAAAGAAAAACAAAGTCAAATGTATAGATGTGATAGAGAAATGAACTCTCTCTCTCACATTTGAATATTGTAAAGGGATGATACTGGGATAGATGGGATTTTATTCTGCCATTGTTCTGCCTGTTTTGAAAACTTTAAATTATATGTGTATAGCTTGGTTTTTTCTGTTTTATTTTCATTTATTTTATGTAATAAACTTCTGTTTTAATGTTAAGATCAACTCTCCAGCATTGAATGCTTATGTTTCAGTGAAAGATCACCACATTAAGTTAAAAGTTTAAAATTAAATTAATCAATGATTATCAGGATAGATTTCTGTCATGACATCAGCTGGGATTATAACAGCCCACATTATTGGGACATTTCAACTTTTTTATATTTTGGTGACATAAAATATCTGTAGAAACATGAAAATATGCAGCAAGGAGGTTTATTTCCTAGTAAAGATAAAGAAATGAATTTAACCCTTATTGCTTCTTAATTTGAGTATCAATCTTAGAAGAACTTCCATGACTAATGTGAAATTACTTCCTTCATTTTAAACAGAAGCTTGTCAGTGTTATACCATTAGTTTAGTATTTCAGGGAACCCATGCATACTACAAACGGGATTGAGACAATGCAAACCAATTTCACTCCAGAGAAAACAAGCTGTAGAGCTGGATGAACAAAGCAGGCCAAGCAGCATCAGAGGAGCAGGAAAGCTGACGTTTCGGGTCAGCTTTCCTGCTCCTCTGA
>NC_063332.1:155160593-155189551 GCF_021869965.1 Rhincodon typus | reverse complement strand
TCAGCAGGTCTGGCAGCATCTGTGAAGGAGAAAACAGAGTTAACGAACTCTGAGGAAGGTTCTGAGGTTCTGAGAAGGTTCTGAGGTTCTGAGAAAGGGTCACTGGACCCGAAACGTTAACTCTGTTTTCTCCTCCACAGATGCTGCCAGACCTGCTGAGCTTTTCCAGCAACTTTGTTTTTGTTCCTGATTTACAGCATCCGCAGTTCTTTTGGTTTTTACTAAGAACGATGGACTGTTTTACATAAATTCCCTTGATGAGCTTTCGTTGATAGATTCAATCCTTGGTTCTCTTGTCACTTATGTGCTGCTGCTCTCTTAAGGCGATCGATTCTCTTCTGATAATAACAGGTGTTCTTTTAGACTTTGATAAACCATTAAGTCTCCCAATGATGCTAGTCCATCCCCAGAGTGCTCACATTATAACAAAAATTTGTTGGAAAATGCTTATTTCTTTCAGTGTATTCAGTAATAAATGTATAAAAGTCTACTTCTTGAAATACAGCCTGCTGTGTTATTTCTCAGTCAACTTCAACTCTTTTATTCAGAGGAATAATTGGAGTAATTTTTTTTTACCTTCATCGTCTGGATAGTTATCTAGCTGAGAAGATCAGATATTCATTATAAAATCTGCCTGATTGTCATTCCCAGTAATTTATTGGATGAAAATTGGGCAAATATTACAATTTGCAGGTGACCTGTTTGCCCTCTGGTGAACGCAAAAATCTACCCTATCAATTAAGCAGTTGAGTCACTCAGCAACGTGGTTAAAAGTAGATAATTTGAATGACAGTCAGCATCCAATTCTGACTTGAAATATGAATCAAATAGTAGGATAAATTAAATCAGCGAAGCCAAATAAAGCAGGTTGACAAGGCTCATTCTGCATAAGGTGCTCCTTTGTCACAGGACTCAACTTTTAGTAAGATATATTACTGTGTGTTTATTTATTTGCATGAACAGTTTCCACAGAGATTCTCCTGAGCTCCTGTCATGCTGTCAGTAGAAGATCAACAAACTCTAATGAAACTTGTAACCCACACAGTTTAATTAAAAGCACAAAAAGCTTTCTTGTTCAGTGAGTTTAACTGGATTAGTGAGCCACACAAAGCAATAAGGTTAAAAAAGCAAAATAATGTGGATGCTGGAAATCAGAAACCCAAAACAAAAAGTGCTGAAATTGTCTAAAAAGAGTCACATTAGACTCAGCACATTATCTTTATTTCTCCACCTACAGAAGCTGCCAGACCTGTTGAGTTTCTCTTGCATTTTGTACGTTTGACATTAAATGACAATGTTGCCTGGTTCAGTCTGTCACCTGTGCATAATTATTGGATCTCAGTCGAATGAGTAGCAAGAATCTTACAATTGGTACCTGCATCACTGGGCTACAGAGATAAGTTTAGGCAGTACTCCAAACATTCTTTCTGCGGATTTCAGATGAAAGCACCAATTGATCTTGGCTCTGATACCCAATGGTTGCTTAGCTCCAAGCAATCTCAAAATTGAATAATGGTCATTTGGAAGGTAGGATGGTTCCCTGTAGAACTTCTCCACAGCAAAGGGACAAACCTCCACGAAGCAAAGAGGCATAGAGCAAATTGATAGCTATGCTTTTGATAATTGTTATTCTTACTGACTAATTAAATTTCAGTTTGCACACTTGGAACTCTAGACCCCAACATCAGTGACTTTCAAAGTATAATTGGCACAAATAAATCCAATACGCTTCCCTCACAAATAACGGTTTTTATGGGTTTTCAGTGCCTTATGAATACCACTGTACATAAAACTGAATAAGATAGGAGAGCTAACTGTTTTTCTAGTATTTCTCTGGTAAAGGAGTAATCCCTGGAAAAAGTTACTGACTGTCCACAATTTTAGGAATTTCTGTGATCGCTCAAAAGGCATTAAGACCCAGCACTATGTCAATATGTAGTTAGGCCTTTTGGGGATTTAGACAAAGGAGAATAAGTGTGATTTGTTTAGAAAGACATAGAAATCCATTGATCTGCCAAGCCTTCTATTAATGGTGAGAGCTGCAGATTACAACATGTCTCCAGGGGATTACAACATATCTCCAGGGAATGTAATGGCCTAGTGATATTATCGCTGGACTGTTAATCCAGAGACCCAAATAATGTTCTGGGGACCCGGGTTTGAATCCCGCCATGGCAGATGGTGGAATTTGAATTCAATAAAATATCTGGAATTAAGAATCTAATGATGACCATGAATTCGTTGTCGATTATCAGGAAAAACCCATCTGGTTCACTAATGCCCTTTAGGGAAGGAAACTGCCATCCTCACCTGGTCTGGCCTATATGTGACTCCAGACCCACAGCAATGTGGTTGACTCTTAAATACTCTCTGGGCAATTAGGGATGGGCAATAAATGCTGCCTGGCCAGCAACGCCCTCATCCTGTGAATGAACAAAGGAACTGATAAGGGAATAATTAAAATCTTTGCACAATAGCCAAAGGTTGTGTTCATATTTCTTTATCCTTGGAAACAAACAGTACATAAATCAAAACCAAAAACAAAAATGCTCAATGCACTAATTAGTCTTTGGAATAAAATTGGACATCCTCTTAAAATAACTGTGAAGACCACTATATGTGATTAACCCCATATGTTGCTTCTCCTGCAGACAGAGCACTAGGTTCATGTGGCTTTCCCATTTAAATGATTGTAGCATGCAGCCCAATTCTAAATGTGCCGAATGTGGCTATACAGCTCAAGAGACAGTCCAAGTTTAGGCGAGGCTAGTGCCACTTAAAAATTGCATGAAGTTCACAAAGGCATTCAGTCCAGAGCAAGTACTGGAAGCAACTGGAGAAGACAATGTAATCTGCAAAAGAAGTGACTAAGAATATAATAATGGAGAGGATTATCAGGGGCACAGATTTAGCTGTAGGAGGTGGAGGGAAGGAAAGATATCCTTCATGCACAAGGATCCAGGAATTTGTCAGCCATCTACTGTAAATCTACTGGCGAGATAACTACTCTGATTGCTGGAGAAATTACTTTATCACTGTTGCTTCTGTGCACTTTGGTTTTCCATAGTCATGTGACTTCTGAAAAAGGGGGACAAATGAAAATAGACAATAATCTTGGAAATGAATGTATTTGTTTTGTTGGAGTTCCATATAAGATGTGTTGACCCAGATGAATCATTTGCAAGTTTTTTTTTCCTCTTTTGGGCTCTGTGGCCATGTTTCATGAATAAATATTTTCAGGGCTGTAGCCGTTTTACCAACAGGATGGAACAATGATCATTGCCATCAGCCCAGCCTGGAAACCTGGAAACAGTTCTGTGACAAGTTCAATGACTGCTCAAAAATGGTCAAGTTCAGCCACTGTGTCATCAAGTATCATTTCCAATTGCACAAGGAGCCTCAGATTTTATTCAATAATGGAACAGTGGTACTGTCACTGGATCTAATAATCCAAGACTTAGGAAATGCTCTTTTGACCCAGTTTAAATCCCACCCTGGAAGACAATCGTTCTTGTCTGGAATTAAAAGTCTAATGATGCCAGTGAAACCATTGTCAATTGTTATAAAAACTCTAGTTTATTAATGTACATTGGAAAAAGAAATCTACCATCCTTACATGGTCTAGCCTTCATGTGACTCTAGATCCACAACAATGTGGTTGACTCTTAAATGCCTCTGAAATTACTGAACAAGTGAGTTGTTTCAAACTGATACAAAGTCAAGCCAAAGGAAAGAAATCAGATGATTACCTGGTGTTGACCAAGGCAACAAAAATGACAATGGCAAACTCAGCCCTGTCAACACTGTAAAACTTTCCTCACTAACCTCTAGGGGGCTAGTGTTAAAATTTGGAAAACTGTTTCATAAGCTAGTCAGGCCAGACTACCCTTATCATATTCACATATTTATACCTGAAAATATCCCAGACACTACCATCACCATCCCTTGATATGTTCAGTCCCATCAGCAGACTCAACAGAAGTGGCAAGATACTTTTATACTATCAGGAAAGTGCTGTCAAGGGAGTGTTCACCATTCAGAACAGTCTTATCTCAAACCGAAAACAGGCTTGATAGATTTTTTTTTGTTTTGCTTTTAACAAGATGAACGTAAGCATGCAATATTCCAAATTTAACTTTAACAATGAAACCAAAGTTTATTAAGCTAACAGAGTTAAGATTGATTTACATATAACACAAATTTCAAGATATTTAAACATATGGTAAAAGTACAACCCCAAATTACTCATTTACAGATCCAAAAAACATTCCTTATTTCGTACCCACATTATTGGGACATTGCAACTTTTTTTTATATTTTGGTGACATAAAATATCTGTAGAAACATGAAAATATGCAATAGGAGTGTCCAGCATACAGTCCTTGTGGAGACACAGTCCTACCTTCATATTGAGGATTTACTTCATTTGTTGTCTGGCATTATCACCATGCTAAATGGAACATGTTTTGAACAGATCTAACAAGTCAAGGTGGGACATCTATAAGGCATGTGAATCACCAGCAGCAGAACACAGGATCTACAATCTCAAGGCCTGGTAAATTTGATGGTTTACCATTACCAACAAGCCACAGAATCAGCACTGCTTTAGTGAAGAGTTAAGGATGGAATGACAGGAGCAACATGAGGAATACTTAAAAATGAGGTGTTAACCTGGTGAAGCTATAGGTCAAGACTACTTGCATGCAAAACAGAATAAGCAGCAAGTGTTAGATCTGAGCTTTGCAGTCCTGCCACATCCAGGTGCTGGAAAATTAAACAATTCACTGGAGGATGAGCCTCCATAAAGTACCCCACCCCTCAACAATGGGAGAGCCCAGCACATCAGTGCAAAAGATCTTCCGCCAGAAATGCCAAATTGATGATCTATCTCAGCCTCCCTCAGTGGCCAGTAGCATCACAGATGCTGCTGTTCAGCCAAGACAATTCACTCTACATGATATCAAGAATTGGCTGAAAACACTACATACTGAAGTACTGAATATCTGTACACCAGAAAAATTAAAGCTTCAAACCAAGTTGTTCCAGTACAGCCACAACACTGGCATTTATATGGCAATGAGGTAAATTGCCAAGGTGCAAAAAGAAAAGTAGCAGAAATCCAACCTGGCCAGCTCCCATCCCTTCAGTATAGCTATGATCATCAGTAAAATGATGGAAAGAATCATAAACAGTTCTATCAAGCAGCACTTACTTTACATCCTGGAGCTTCCTCCCTTACAGCACTGTGGGTCTACCTACACCAAATACACTGCAGTAATTCAAGAAGGCAGCTCACCAGCACTTTCTCATGGACACTTAGTATTGGGCAATAAGCATTGGCCCTGTATGTGGAGCCCACATCATTTGAATGAAAAATAATAAATAGCACATCACTGTAATCTGCTCATTTACCTACCAATAAACTATTAGTCATAACTCATACATAAAATTCATATTTTTAACTCACCCCATTGATTGAATCTTCAAACCCATATATCGCAGCCCTCTGTTCTGCCATGATAACACATCGATGAAAAATGTCACTCACTCAGTTGACACACTTCTCTCTCTCTCTCGCTCTCTCATAACACAGATGGTGATTCTTTGAAAACTGCAACACCAAGCCAGCAGGGGACAGGCACAGTTTCATGTCAATATCCCATCGTAATTGGAGTGGCCTTAACTGAAGCTGTGCCTAGTGGCAGGGCTGAGATCATTGAAGATGATTGGTCATTTTTTGACCTAAGTCCAGGTCACACATCCTGTTTTCCCCTCATTCCATAATCATTTCATATTCACAACTATCAGATTATGCAGGCATGCGTTCACCTCTGAGTTTTCACTCCTCTCCTTACCACAACCTTACCCTTCAGCTTTTCTCCTTTCAAAAACTATGAGTTGTAGTCTAGCCAGGCAATGAAGGAAGAGACAGCATTGGAAAAACAGAAAGTCAAGGGTGATGAACAACAACAATCATGTAATGTCCCAAGGCACTTCGGAGGAGCATTATAAAGCATTATAATATTGAGCAGTTCTAGGAGATATTAAGTCAGATGAGCAAAATATTGGTCAAGGAAGTAGTTTCTATTGAATGCTTTAAAGGAAGAAAGTGAAACATTGAGGTAGACAGCTGCAAGAGGATTTCAGAGTTTGAGCCTATGCAGCTAAAGGCATGGACACCAAAAATACAACAAATATAATTAGGAACATATTCAAGGTCAGAATTAGATAACTACAGACATCCCAGAGGGCTGTGGAACTATAGGAGATTGCAAAGGTAGAAAGGGACAAGGCCATGGATGGATTTGCAAACAGTGATAAGGATGTAAACATTAAGACTTTGGGAATAGTTCCATTCAATTCTGGTCTCCCCTGCTATAGTAAAGATGTTGCTAAACTTGAAAGGATGCAGAAAAGATTTACAAGGATGTTGCTGGGGTTGGAGGGTTTGAATTTTCATGAAAGACTGAATAGGCTGGGGCTATTTTCCCTGGAGGGTGAGGGGTGATCTTATAGAGGTTTAAAAAACCATGAGGGGCGTGGATAGAGTGAATAACCAAGGTCTTTTTCCCAGGGTGGGGCTGTCCAAAACCAGGGGCATAGGTTTAAGCAGAGAGGGGAAAGATATAAAAGTGACCTGATGGGCAACTTTTTCATGCAGAAGGTGGTACATGTATGGAATAAGCTGCCAGAGGATGTGGTGGAGGCTGGTACAATTACAGCATTTAACAGACATTTTGATGGGTACATGAATATGAAAGTTCTAGAGGGATATGGGCCAAATGGTGGCAAATGGGACTAGATTAATTCATGATATCTGGTTGGCATGGATAATTTAGACCGAAGGGTCTCTTTCCAGGCTATACATTTCTTTGACTTGGAGTCAGTATCTCAGGAGCACACTGGGTCTTAAGTAAATGGGACTTGCTGTGAGTTAAGACATGGACAGTAGTTTTAGATAACCTCAAGTTTACATTACGTAGAATGTGAGAGATCAGCCAATCCGAGTTAGAATATTTGACTCTAGAAGTAACAAAGGCATGAATGAGGGTTTCAACAGCAGCAAGTGAGATTACAAGAGAGGAATCAGCGATCCTACTAAAGGTTGCACAAATATAAGGTTGGAAGCTCAGCTTGGTATCAATTGAGATGCCAAGGTCGCAAAAAGATGGTTTGATTTCCAATAGTTGTCAGAGAGAAGGATGGATTCAGTAGCTAGCAAATGGAATTTAGAGTGCATCGTAAACAATGCTTCCATCTTCCCAATGTTTAATTGAAGGACATTTCCGTACACCTAATACTGGGCTAAACAGTCTGATAATTTAGTGATAGTGATGGAGTTGTAACAGGTGGTGATGACATGGAGCTGGATGGCACCAGCTTACATGAGAAAATTAATAGTGTTCCTTTGGATGGTATCATTGAAGGACAGCAAAGGAGATATAGGAGACCACCATGGAAATCTCCTTGGGGGACACCAAAGACAACAGTGCAGGAACAAGAAGAGAAAACATTGTAAGTGACTGTTACCTCACTAGCCTGACACCTGGGACAGCAGGACTGTCCTATGGAGAGAGATTGCCTTAACTGGGCCTGTATTCACTGAAGTTTAGAAGAATGAGAGGACATTCAAAGATTGTTGGACAGACTAGATACAGAAAAGATGTTTTCCCTAGTTAGGGAGTCTAGAAACAGATGATACTCTCAGGATATGGAATAGGTCATTTAGGACTGAGAAGAGGAAGCATTGTTCCACACAAAAGGTAGTGAACCTATGGAATTTTCTATCACAAAAGCCTGTGGAGACCAAGTTATTGAATATATTCAAGAAAGATATTGATAATCCTTTTTAATATTAGAGACGTTAAGGGATATGGCTAGAAAGCAAGAATATGGCATTGAGATAGAGGATCAGTCATGATCATATTGAATGGTGGAACAATTTTGAAGAGCCAAATGGCCTACACCTGCTCTTAGTTTCGATGCTTTTATGTTTTAAGTGGTTCTCTGCTCCTGGTTAGATAGAATGGAACCACATGTAAAAAATCCCCCCAGCCAAATTACAGTAAAGAGGCAGTGAAGGGAAATAGTATGGTCAACCCTGACCAAATTTACAAACAGGTCCAGAACAATGAGGAGGAAAAGTTTGTCTTTGTCAAAGTCACAAAGGATGTCTTTGGGACTTTGATAAGAGCTGTTTTGATACATTGCTAGGGACAGAAATCTGATTTGAGAGAACCATAAATAAAAATAACATACTGCAGATGCTGGAAATCTAAAATAAACATAAAAAGTGCTGGAGAAACTCAATAGGTCTGGCAGCATCTGTGGAGAAACAGAGTTAACGTATCAAGTCTGATATGACTCTTCTTCAGAACATAAAAACCATCACTCACTCTCAAGCTCATAACCACCAGCTCAAATACTGATGGTCTGTATCTTTTAGAAGAAAGTATAGACGGGAAATCTGGATTTGAGGGCACACTTTGCAAGAATGACCTCTTGTCAAGGCAAGTAACAAGGGTACAGTAGATGCCAGGTCATGAGTTCTCAAATTAGAACTTTTTTTATGGAGAAGCATATAGAACTAATGGTTGATATGTTTGGCACATTGACAAACCTGGCAGGAAACTGAAGTCAAAGGAAGTGGATTAGTCCAAAATTGAATAGAACACACGACTTTGTACAAAATTTGGAGCCCATTTTCTCCAGTGGGAAGAGGTGGTCACCTCATGAGAATACAAGTTCGCCAATATCCTGTAGGAAGGAAATCTGCTGTCCTTACTTGGTCTGGCCTACATATGATTCCAGACCCACAGCAATGTGGCTGTCTCTTAACTGCCGTATGGGCAATTAGAGATGGGCAAGAAATGCTGGTCCAGGCAATAGCGTTAGAGAGTCATAGAGTCATACAACACAGAAACAGACCCGTTGGTCCAACTCACCCATGCTGACCCAGTTTCCCAAACTAAACTAGTCCCATTTGCTTCCATTTGGCCCATATCTATCTAAACCTTTCCTATTCAAGTATCTGTTCAAACTTCTTTTAAATGTTGTAACTGTACCCACATCTACCACTTCCTCTGGCACTTCGTTCCATATACGAACCATTCTCTATGTGAAAATGTTGTCCCTCAGGTCCCTTTTAAATTTTTCTCCTCTCACCTTAAAATTATGCCTCCAAGTTTTGAACTCCCCCACCCTGGGGAAAAGACCTTTACTATTCACCTTACCTATACCCCTCATAATTTTATAAACCTCTATAAGGTCACCCCTCAACCTCCTATGCTCCAGCGAAAAAAAAATCCCAGCCTATCCAGCCTCTCTTTATAACTTAAAGCCTCCTGTCCCAGTAGCACACTTGTAAATCTTTTCTGCACTCTCTCCAATTTAATAATATCCTTCCTATAGCAGGGTAACCAGAATTGTACACAACACACCTCAAAGGAATAAAACAAAGCAAAGTGCTTCCTCACTCTGGACAGACTTTCTTAGCTTCTCCTCCTTCCTTTTCCAGCAGTTTGTCTTGTTCAGTGTCAGCTCTACTCATTCTCCTTGCCATGCTGTAGTGCACAGATGATGCAATTTACTGCAACCATGTCTGGAATTCTCTGACTTGTGCACCATTGTTGACATCAGGAACAAATGCGTTAGCATTTATCAAAAACCACCCAGTTCACTTCATCTTTGCTCGGTGATAATACAAAAGACTCCTTCTACAAAAATGGTAGCTGTTTATTGAGTGAACATTGAGTAAGATCAACATTTCACTGTATTTTACTGTATTAGTTACTGTAAAATGCAAGTAGCAATAAATCATTCAATTCAATTTTTTGTCAGCACCAATTGGCTCGGAAAGACTGTAGTAATACAAGGCATATCTCTCTGGATGGAGGGGAGAAGCACAAAAAAAGGTAAGGCAAGACAATGCGAAGTTGTGTGCATCCAGGTAAGCTTACAGTGAGTGAGTGCTCTGACAGTGAGCAAAGAGCCTAGAGATGTAGCCTGGTCCAGTCCATGAGCTGGGTTGCAGCAGCAATAAAGTGATAGTTGTCAGGAAATCCCAAGATGCGACATTGAGGTACAGAAGTGTCCTATAAGTGGATTGGAAATGTTGCATGTGGGTCCTTAAGAAGCTGGAACATGTCAGATGCCAATGTCTGTTAATGCTGGGTGTGTGTAGCCTCTGCCCATGGACCATGCCCTGAGATGTTGTTGCCCAGTGTTGAACACGGAGATTATTGGCAATCTCAACCTGGGAAACATGCAGTCTTGATTTCATGTTGGGTTTGCCCAATGTTTAGTTTGGGTGACTTCTCGCCTGATTTTGCCTCACATTTCACAAGAACTCACTTCACTCAGACCCCTCTACGATTTCGCCCATATCTCTTTCTTCGTGGTCCCTAGTTGCTCCTGCTCTTTTCCAACAGAATATCCACTAATAAACCTATAGTTGTTAACATGGTGTTTGAAGCTTCCTGCTGCTATTAGAAATGAGCTATGTGGACTTCCACTCTGTTGGATTTTTTTTTTCCAATTAAATGCTGCTAACTGTTAATGTGGAGAAACAGCTTTACCTCCAGGTCTGCAGATTTTTGAGCATTGCACTGTTTTACTCTAAGGAGAAATTTTTGAATGTGTGATGAAGCTATTGGTACTTTAATGCAAAATAGGCCTGGGTCAGAGAAAGGGCCAGATTGTAACCCCAATCCTTTAATGTAGATTCCTTTGTGCAGTCCCCTGCTGAATTATGCCCATGTGGACACATTTACTCCTTCTGTACATTTGATGTGCTGCTTGTCTCTTCTATAAATCCTTCATGGTTCATTTTTTTTCCCCTTGTTGGTAATCAGTTTATACAGTTTGAGCCGTACAGCATATGCATAACCTGAAAGGTAATATGTTATTTAGGATGAATTTCTTTTTGCATGAACTGTTCACATCATTAAACTTCTGGCTTGCATACAAATCTTACCTCTTTGTATTGTTATCTTACTATCTTATACTGTTTTTCAAGGTCATTTTCAGTCATAACTTAACATAAATTACTACAGGAATGTGTTAATCGAAGAAAAATAGGGAATTGAGTTTTGTCATACTCCTCCATGTTTACTGATATCACAAAAGAGTGTGAAATTCAGAATAATTGTTTTATTTTGATAATCTGCTGCTGTTTATTAAGGTCAGCTCATACCTCCTCAAAGGAATTTTAAGAGAGAGAGGGCTGAATTTTCCCTCCCTGGCGTAGCATGCGCTATTGCGACAAAGGTGTGAATAAAGTAGATACAATGAAAAAAAATCAGAATCTTAATGCCGAGAAATAGTTTTACAATTTTCCTCACAAGCCTTAAATGGTGACTCAAGAATTTAACCATTGAGCACAGGCTACTTCATTTTAATACATTTGCATTGCATAAAAACCACTACTTGGTTTGTTTATATACCACTTCCCATTCATATCCACTTCATTTTGAAACCAAACAGAGCAAATTCCCAACATATAGGTCAAAGTATGTAGCTGGAGACTGCAGCTTGCCAAACGCTATCCCAGCCATCATCCAACTGCTTCTTCCCTCCTTGCTCCATCCTCCATGGCCAACATCCTCCTTGATCCATTGCCCATGCAAACTGGCATCAGCAAAACACCAGCCTCACTGCATCCTCAAGCTTGCTAAAGGAACAACTTTTAAACCACTTCAACATCTTAATACCTTACTTTGGAGCTCAAGGATACCTATCACTTGCATAATTCTGATCACGTCGCACACAGGAGCACACCCAAATCTTATGCATCTACGCCGGATTCATCTTATGGATTGTAGACTGCTTTCCTAATGCAAAGAATCTTTACTGCTTACTTACAGGCTGCCAGCCTCTGGGACTTACATTGCCTTTTATTATGCTATAGAGCACTAAATAGTCAAAGCAGTGGATATGTCACTGTATAGCCCTGTGTTACAACAAAGTCACACTGTACAGCATGCACCAGATGTTTATGTGGAAAACACACTGCACGTATTTCAAGAAAATGGCCATAGTCAAAACTGAAAGTCAAACTGAGTCAGTCCTTAGTGGGTTGAAGGGTCACAGCCATAGGATACCACCTGACCCAACAATATCTGCTCCAGGCCATGGTGGGGACTAAGCACAATGAATCACACTCAGCAATGCATTTTATCTGAAATGGGGAAAACTCCACTAATAAGTTATGATTTTCAGCTGTAGGAAGTAAAAGTGACCAACTTAAATTTCACTGTCTTACTCAGAGGGTGTTTAGTCTGTGACGGAGCAGCGAAACGCATTGTTAGAACAACTGTTGGATGTCGATTTTGCTATTAATGTAACAACACTGCCAGAGATACTACCATTTGGGTGCAGTGTTAAACATTTTTTAATTTAAAAAGAATTATCATGTGTTAAATAAATTATGTGGTCCAATGTCCCCCTTAGAAAGTACAGGTAAAAGTTTGGCAAGTACGTACCTACAACTGTAATATTATTAGCAGTCCTAAATTTTATCAGATCTGAGGATTACAAGCAGAGCTCGGTGGTAAGCTCTCTACTCATGAAGTAGAGGTATAATTGGATGTCAAGATCTCATTTCCATTCACTGGCATATCTGTTCCTATCTGGGAGGCCAAGAATGGAATCATTCATAACCTGGCAATCTCCATCACAGTCTGTAGCCCACTTATGCTGGTGGTTTTTATACCTTGTTTGTTGTGGGGGCAAGGTCTACCCCTGCAATAAAACCCCAGAAACTGAAAAGCTGGTTTGCAAAAGAAGATGATAAAAGTTACCATGGTGGTATAATCAAAGGAATCTTTTGAAGTATATATTTCTTCTCAGAATTTTTCATGACTCAGTTATGCATCATTAATATGCCTCTTACAAAGTTCACTGGAATTTTGTTTCACAACCTGGCTAGCTATTTTGAGTTTATTTAAGAGGAAATTCTAGAGATCTTCTCAAGGCCATCAAAACTTTGGCAAACAAGAACAGCAGAAGCCCTGAATAGATAAGTAAATAGCATTTGTGGATGTCTTCCACCATGGTTACACCAGTCTGATGGGTAACTAAGCTCGCCATACTTTCCACTGTAGACTGTAGTTTATTCAGGCCACATTTGGAATATTGTGTGCAATTCTGATCACCACGTTAATGGGAAGGATGTGATGGCTTTCGAGAAGTTGCAAAAGAGGTTCACCAGGATGTTGATAACAAAGTGTAGAGCTGGAGGAATACAACCGGCCAGGCAGCATCAGAGGAGCAGGAAAGCTGACATTTTGGGTCAGGACCCTTTCTCAGAAACGCATTTTTCTGAAGACGGGTCCCGACCCAAAACGTCAGCTTTCCTGTTCCTCTGATGTTGCCTGGCCGGTTGTATTCCTCCAGCTCTACACTTTGTTATCTCTGACTCCAGCATCTGCAGTTCTTGCTATCTCACCAGGATGTTGCTTGATTTGAAGTGTATTAGCTGTTAGGAGAGGTTGGACAAACTGGGATTGTTTTTTGCTAGAGCACTGGAGGCTGATAGTGACCTGATAGAAGCATGTAAAATTATGAGAGGCATGGATAGAGACGATAGTCATAGATTCTTTTTTAATCCAGAATGGAAACGTTAAATACTAGGGGCATAGGTTTAAGGTGAGAGGAGAAAAGTTTAAAAGAGATGTGCACGGAAAAGTTTTTTACACAGAGAGTGATAGGTGCCTGGAATGTATTGCCAGGGATGTATTGATAGAGGCGGGTAAGTCAGCAAAGTGTAAGAGGCATTTAGGCAGACACAAGAACAGGAAGGGAATAGGGGAATATGGACCATGTGCAGGCAATGGGATTAGTTTGGAACGATATCATAGGCAGCACAAACATTGTGGTGTGAAGGACCCATTTATGTGCTGTATTTTTGTATGTTCTATGTAAACCCAAAGATAGTGATCAATATTTTTCTGCTTTAATGGAGGAATACTTTAATTGAATGTTCTATATTCACAAAGAAGAACTAGTTTAAAAATGCAATATTAAAAACAATGTTTAATAAATGTTACTTCAACTTTATAAGTAAAAGCAAGAACAAAATATGTGGCCAAGATGATCTTTTTCATGTACAAGAAAGCATGTGTATGATGAAGTTATGGGTGTTTGCCTGCTCTTTTGAACCTCTTCCCTATGGCACATATATATGGCAACATAGAAAAACTGCCAAATGCTAACTGACAGCTTCAAAAAAAAATCATGCAGTCCCTAAGAAGCTAGAAGACCACTTTGCTTTTGACAATTGCACATTTTATCTTGAAACATTAAGGAGTGATCCAGTCAAAATAGGAAAACATTGCACTTTCATTAAATATGTCTCTTGGTGCAGACATATTCAGGGCATGAATGAAATTATTTTGCAGCCATCAATGCAGACTTGTCTGTGATTTTATACTGTGGCATAGCCTAACTCCACTCCACTTGATTGGCAGTCATATGACACGCATCCACAAGTTCAACTCATACAGGTTTACCAGTCTAAACCTTGGATTATCATGAGCATCTTTCATTGGATTTCTTACTAACTGCAGGAATGGCTGACAACTTTGCCACAACTGGAGTTTCAGATTAGCTGAATTTTACTCACCATGATTTCACTGTACCTTAAGTTGAAATATATAAAATATTCCGGTCATTTATCACCCACAGAAAAAAAACTCTAAACCATACATCAAAGCAGAGTTCAAAGTTTGTGTGGCTTTGGATTTTGATTTAGAATGATGCGAGTGTTGAAGAGTTGCATTTGTATTCTAAATGGACTGGGGGCACGCTGAGATCATTTTGATTTTGATCCTTTGAACTGTACCTTTCTTTTCTGCTTTCCAATCTTAATTAGGCAAGGTAGCATGAAAAGAATGCAAAATTAAGTCTGTGATTTCAAGCCACTTTCTCCCTGTTCCAACCTTCCTTGGATTTCTATCAAGGTCACTGTGCTCAGCACATCATTGCCAACAGGGCCCAGTTTCCATTCTGTTTGTCTTGGAAATGTCCCTCTTGCTGTTGTTCTCAGTTGGAGTAGGCCCAGAGTAGTAATGTTACATTTGAAGCAAGGACTTACTAAAGCCCTTCTTGTTTTCAAATTGGCCCTCCAAAATTCTACCTTTGTAGACTTTGATCTTCACTAAGAACTAGAGAAACTACATCAGAGATAGCAAGAACTGCAGATGCTGGAATCAGAGACAACGCAGTGTGTAGCTGGAGGAACACAGTAGGCCAGAGAGCATCAGAGAAACAGGACAGTTGATGTTTCAGGTCAGGACCCTTCTTCAGAAATGGGGAGGGGGAAGGGAGCACAGAAATAAATAGAGAGAGGAGGGGTGGAATTAGGGAAGGTAGGTGGGATGGTGATAGGTGAGTGCAGGGATGGAGTGGTGGGGATTGCTCAGTGGGATGAGTGGGGCAGATAGCTGGGAGAGAAGATGCAAACATTGTGTCAGGTCAGGGAGGTGGGGATGAGAGGGAGGGTTGGGCATGGGATGAGGCCGAGGGTGGGGAGATTTTCAAGCTGGTGAATTCCATGTTTAGGCAAGGCTCCCAAGGCAGAATATGAGATATTGCTCCTCCAGTTTGAGTGTGGTGTCGTTGTGACACTGGAGGAGGCCCAGGTTGGACATGTCACCCAGGGAGTGGGAGGGAGATTTAAAATGATTGGCAACCAGAAGGTGTTGTCGTTTGTTGCGTACAGAGTGCAGATGGTCTATGAAATGGTCTCTGAGTCTACGCTTGGTCTCACCGATGTAGAGAGGGCCACATTGGGAACAGTGAATACAGTGGACCAAGTTGACAGATGCGCTGGTGAACCCCTGTCTGATATGAAAGGTTTGTCTTGGGCCTAGAATGGAAGTGAAGGGGGAGTTGTAGGGGCAGGTGTAGCACTTCCTGCGGTTGCAGGGAAAGGTGCCGGGGGTGATGGGGTTAGTGGGCAGTGTGGAGCAAACGAGGGAGTCACAGAGAGAGGGTCCTTAGGAAAGGCAGATAGGGGTGGGGAAGGAAATATCTCTTTAGTTGTGGGGTCGGATTGTAGGTGGCGGAAGTGATGGAGAATGATACACTTTATGCAGAGGTTGATGGGGTGATATGTGAGGACAAGGGGGATTCTGTCTTTATTTTTGTTGGGGGGAGGGGATGTGAGGGCAGAAGTGAGGGAAATGCAAGAGATGTGGTTGAGGGCATTTTCAATCACTGGAGGGGGGAAATTACTGTCCTTGAAATAGGAGGACATCTGGGATGTTCGGAAGTGGAATGCCCATCTTTGGAGCAGATGCAGCAGAGGCGGAGGAGTTGAGAGTATGGGATCGCATTCTTGCAGGAAGGTGGGTGAGAGGAGGTGTAGTCCAGGTAGCTGTGGGAGTCAGTGGGCTTGAAATGGACGTCTGTTTCGAGGTGGTCACCAGAGATGCAGACAGAGAGATCCAGGAAGGAGAGAACTACATTCCTCTTTATCTGCCTGTTTACGGTTCTTTCTTATATCTTCAAATGCTGCAGCAGCACTCCTGCTAAATTACCTTCTGTCTGGTCAGAATCTGGCATGGAGAATAAAACCTGATGCAGTGATATGGATTTGCCTTGTATTTTGCACAGGGTGTGAGCGAAACAAATCATCTTTGACACCTTTCAGGTATTTTAAATAGAATCCTGTGAAAGAAAATCATTGAGTCGCCTTCAGAGCTCGATATTATAATCCAAGATCTGGGATTCAGGTGAATTCTGAGAATTCCCAAGTCCAAACAAGAGTTTATATTCTTAAGGCCACTATTTGACATGACTTGTCTTTTTATTGCCATTGCACTGGTTTGACCAACCATTTATATCTGTTTCCTCTAACTGAACAGACGCAGAACAGAAATTATAAGATAATTTCTATCACTTACCTCCCAGCATTGGTTGAAGTCACTTCAGGTAATTAGGAGTACTCTTGTGGAAATTCCATGCACATATGATGTTACATTTTCTCCTTTAACTGGACATTTCTCTGTGTCAATGATTATTGCTGTAAGTGCAGCCATGCTGCTAGTGAGCTATAACCTTATAATAACTTTATCGCATGTAGCAGCATTGCCATGGGTTTATAGAGAATCCTTGTTACTGGATCTTGTGATCTCTTAGGGTTCAAAGGGTGGAAGAGAAAACAGTCAATTGGAACGTTAATAAAATATGTTTATTAAAATTAAAATATAATTGCAACAATGTGCGTTAACAAGATGCAATAGTTTTTTATTTCAAAAATGCAAAATTTGTATGAATGTACTAAACCTGAACCAATGTGTTATGTCGGTAAGGATTGAATTGGGAGGACGAATTAGACAAAGCCATACTTAGGTTGCCAGGTTTATAAGGTTAGTGGGATGACTTTTTAAAGTTTTTTTTATAGGCCAGATGGAGAAAGTCTTTTTTCATGATTTGGGATGGAGGAAAACATATCACTCAAATCAATGCCAGGCCATTCAGGAGAGAAGTTAGGAAACAGTCTTCATGCAAAAGTTAGCAGAATTATGGAACTAGCTTCCACAAAAAAAAACGTAGATGCAAACTAATGTGGCATATTGCTGGTCACAGGCCTCCAGTTGGATCAACACTCTCCTACCATCCTCTGTCTTGTGCCATCAAGACAATTTTGTATACATTTAGTTATCTCTCCCTGCATGTGATCTAACCTTACTAATCAGTCAGCCATGTGGTACCTTGTCGAACACCTTGCTAAAGTCAATGTACACAACTTCTACCGCTCTGCCTTCATCTATCTTCTTGGTAACCTTTTCAAAAAACTCAATCAAGTTTGTGAGACATGATTTCCCATCCACAAAGCCATGCTGACTATCCATAATCAGTTCTTTTGCCTTGCCAAATGCATGTAGATCTTATCTATCAGAATCCCCTCCAACAACTTACTCACCACTGACATCAGGCTCAACGGTCTATAGTTCCCTAGCTTTTCCTTACAGCTTTTCTTAAACAATGTCACAACATTAGCCACCCTCCAATTTTCTGGCGCATTACCCATGGCTGTTGATGATAAAAAAGTGTCTCTGCAAGGGGCCCCACAATCTCTTCCCTAGCTTCCCACAATGTTCTGGGATACACCTGAGCAGGTTCCACAGATTTATGCATTTTAAGACCTCCAGCACCTCCTCTTCTATAATGTGGACTCCTCAAGAGATGTCTATGCATTTCCCCAATTTCCCTAGCTTCCATGTCTTTCTCCAGAGCAAATATTGATGGGCAATATTTGTCTAGCATCTCACCCAACTCCTGTGGTTCCACGCATTTTTCTTGACCAGACTTTCAACATCCAGTGTTCCCTATACCTTCCAGCCTTGCCCTTCACACTAACAGGAACATACTGTCTCTGAACTCTTGTTTTCTCATTTTTGAAAGCCTCCCACAAGCCACATGTCTCTTTACCTGCAAACAGCCTCCCTCAATCAACTTTTGAAAGTTTCTGTCTAATACCATCAAAATAGGTCTTATTCCAATTTAGAATTTTAACTTTCAGATCAGGTCTACCCATTTCCACAACTATTTTAAAACTAATAGAATAATGGTCGCTGGCCCCAAAATGCTCCCCCACAAACATCTCAGTCACACACCTTGCCTTGTTTCCCAAGGGAAGGTTGGGTTTTGCTCCTTCTCGAGTAGGTACATCCACATATGGAAGAAGAAAATATTCTTGAACACATTTAACAAATTCCTCTCCATCCTTCACTCTATGGCAGCCCAGACTGTGTTTGGAAAGTTAAAATCCCTTACTATTACAACCCTATTATTCATCCAGATATCTGAGATCTCCCTACATATTTGCTCCTCAATTTCTTGCTGACTATTAGGGGCCTAATATACAATCCCATCAAGGTGATCATCCCTTTCTTATTTCTCAGTTCCACCCATTTAACTCAATTGCACGATCCCTGAGAACAATCCTCTCTAAGTATAGCCGTAATGTTTTCCCTAATCAAAAATGCCATTCCCCCTCCTCGCTTTCCTCTCTTTCTATCTTTTCTATAAGATCTACACTGGGAACATAAAGCTGCTAGTTCTGTTCCTCCCTCTGCCATGTTTCTGTATGAGCTATGATATCCCATTCTCAAGTTCCCGTCCATGCCCTAAGTTCATCTGCCTTGCCTGTCAGGCCTCTTGTATTGAAATAGATGCAGTTTAATTCATCAGTCTTACTTGTTTTCAACTATGTTCTTGCCCGATTTGTCTAATTAACTTGCTCCCTTTAACTGTAGCAGCCTTCATCTTCTCTGTATTCTCACTAGTGCCTTGGATCCCAGTACGTCCCCCATCCTAGTTTAAACACTATGGAGTAGCACAAGCGAATCTCCCTGCTTGGATATTGGGTCCCCTCCAGATCAGCTAGAACCCGGCCCCTTATAAAGGTCACTTCTGCCTCAGAAGAGATCCCAATGATCCAAACATTTGAAAGTGCTTCCTACACCAGTTTCTCAGCCACACATTCATCTGCCCAATCCTCCTTTTCCTACTCTCACTATCACGTGGCACTGGGAGTAATCAAGAGATCACTACCCTTGAGGTCCTGATTTTTAACACCCTTCCTAATTTTCTATATTCTCTCTGTAGAAACTCATCTCTTCCTCTGTCTATATGGTTGGTAACAATGTATATAGTGACTTCCATCTGTTCACTCTACCCTTTAAGAATTTGATGCAACTGCTCTGAGACATCCTTGTCCCTGGCACCAGGGAGGCAAAACATCATCCTGATGTTACACTCACAGCCACTGAACCTCCTGTGTTCAAGTTCTAAAATTATTGAACTCAATGTTGAGTCCTGAAAGATGCAGGCCCCTCAGTGGAAAATGAGATTCTGTTCTTCTAACTTGTGCTGATTTTGCTGGAGTGCTGCAGCAAGCCTTGAGACAGAGATGTTGGGCCAGGAAACATGGCGGAGTGTTGAAGTGGCAGGAAAATGGAATCTTGGGATCACTTTTGCAGACAGAATATAGGTGCTCTAAAAAGCAGTTGCCCTGTCTACATTTCAACTCCCCAATGAAGAGGAGACCACATACATCCCTGTACATGATCACTTTTGTAAGTACGAGTGTTCATAAGTTGGAATTTCACAAATCAGGAACCCTTGTATCTTTTAACAAAGGAGCCCCAGAACTCCTTTCCACTTACTAGCCCAAAAAGACACCCTTAGCAGCACTTACTATTTAGTATGGCCCAGCGACAGTATTTTGAATAAGAGCACATAAGCCCTTCCTGGTATCCTGACCGTGTAATCTGATGGACATTGTGGAATGGATAAGGCAGTGATCAGTACACTAGTCATCTGAGCTGATCATAGCCCTGATGACGTTCACATCCCAATAGTCCCTGGAGTGAACAATGGCATAATAAATGAGATACCACTGTTTTGAGCGTGGGTGCCTCCAAGATGCTTTGAATTTGTTTGTCTGGTGGATAAGTGGGTTTAGTGATAGTGGGGTTGTACTCAGCGAGTTTTGTGAGAAGAAGGACTCCACTAGAGTTGATGTTGCCAATACCTTCCCTTCTTAGAGTGCTATTCCAAAGGTTTCAAACAACACTGGCATTGAAGTCTCCAAGAAGAATTACTTTGTCCTCATTCAGGATGCTTGACAACAGTGTGTCAAGGCTGACACAGAAAGGCTCCTTTACTTCTTCCTCCAAGTCAAGAGTTGGAGCATAAGTGCTCACAACTGAAACTATGTGGTTGTTGGTAAGCATCAGGCAGATGGTCATGAGTCAGTCGTTGATGCCCACAGGAAGTTCAGGGAGGCAACTGATGAGTTGGTTCTTAATTGTGAATCTGACACCATGAATTCTGGGATCATCAGCTGCGTTCCCTTTCCAGAAGAAGGTGTAATCACCTCTCACCTCCTTCAGTTGCCCTGCATCTGCAAGGCAGGTTGTGGAAAGAGCAGCTGGGTTGATCTGGCATCTTTTCAGTTCTCAATGTCTGTCAGACTGCACAGAAAGAGGAGGATTCAGAAGAAGCAGACCCGGCCAAGATTCAACATCAAAAGCCTGTGTGACATGTCACTACTCAACATCTACAGGCCTCACTTGCTAAAAATCTACGTTAGGAATACTCAGAGGACATAGGAGAACACTAGCGTCTACTTATATCAATCATTCTCAGTACCTGCAATAACATTCCCAGGTACAAGTTCAGAAATCACCAGGATTGTTTTGATGAGAGTGATGCAGAATTTGAACAGTACATCTCCAAGGACAGCCTTCTGTGACTGGCAGAATAACGTCCATTGCAAGGCCAAAAGAAGGGTCATACCTAACGGTGATGTCCAGAAGAGGTTATGGGAACTCAGAAACAAATATTGGACTGATAAGGCCTTGGAAATCAAGCATCTGGCAGATGCCAGTGCCACAAAGGCAGTACATGCTCAACCTACCATGGTCTAAATGCCCTGCACACTAAAGACGGACAAAAATTGCTCAAGGACAACAAGGCAATAAACACCAACTGGAGAGAGCATTTCCAAGAAATCCTCAACCATAATACCAATATTAACCTGGAAATCATTAACCAAATCTCCCAGAGATCCATGCAAGGTGACATGGGAGAACCTCCCAATACAACCGAAGTACAAAATGCCATAAGAAGTCTAAGAAACAACAAGGCTGCTAGCAGAGATCCTAAAGAAGGGTGGCCCACGGCTCCAGGAACATGTACACACTTTGTTCTTAAAGATTTGGCTTAAAGCCGAGCTCCCCTCAAAATTCAGGGATGCTCTAATTGTGACCATATTCAAAAAAGTAACAAGATTGACAGTGGGTATTAGAGAATCATTTCCCTTCTGTCAACCATTGGCAAAGTACTTGCACATGTTCTTGCCAATAGACTTCTGCCACTATCTGAGGAAATGCTCCCTAAATCGCAGTGCGGCTTCTGCCTGTCCAGAGGAAGTACAGACATGATCTTCGCAGCATGTCAATTACAAGAAAAATATCAGGAACTGAAACAATCGCTTTACATGGCCTTTATTGACCCAACTAAGGCCTTTGACACAGTTAACTTCCAGGCTCTCTGTTGGATACTGTCATGATGCAACTGCCCTGATAAGTTCTCAGGATGCTGAGGCTGCTACATGTCTGCGACAGTACTTAGCAACTGTGGGTTGGAGTGTGACCCTTTCACCATGGAGACAGGGGTCAAACAAGGCTGCATCATTGCACTCACACTGTTCACCATATTCTTTGCTGCCATCTTCCATCTCGCTGGCCAAAACCTGCCCAAGGGAATTCAAATCATTTATCATATGGACAGCAGGCTGTTCAACCTTAATAAGTTCAAGGCCAAGGGCAAGGTCTCCAGCACCTCCATCTTGGAGCTTCGATATGGTGATGACAACACCATCGCAGCACACTATGCAAAAGATCTGCAGTGCATCTCGGATGGCTTTGGCAAGGCATACAAGTTCCTAAGCCTTACCCTTAACATGATAAAGACTCTAGTACTCGATCAACCATCACCCAACAGTCCCTCCACCCCTCCTACAATAAGGGTCAACAATCATCTCCTTGAAAATGTGGATCACTTTCCATACCTTGGCAGCCTTCTCACCTCCAAGGCCAACATCAGTGCAGAATTACAACACAATCTGAACTGTGCCAATGGATCCCATGCCCAACTCAGAAGAAGGGTGTTTGAAGACCATGACCTATAGGTCCAGACTAAACTTCTGGTCTACAAAGCCGTTGTCCTTCCCACGCTGCTATATGGAGCTGGAACGTGGACTACTTACAGTAGGCTCCTTAACGCACTGGAACAACACCACTAGAGGTCCCTATGAAAAATCCTGTGGATCATCTGGGAAGACAAGCGCACGAACACTAGCGTCTTGGAGGACACCAACATAGTCAGCATCACCACCACCATAATTGCACAACAACTATGATGGACTGGCCATGTCATTTGAATGCCCAACTCATGCCTCCCAAAACAGATCATGTACTCTCAGCTGAAGGAAGGTCAGTGTGCCCCTGGTGGCCAAAAGAAACACTTCAAAGATAACATCCGGTCCAACCTCAAGAAATTCCACATCAACATCAACAACTGGGAGGACATGGCTACTAACTGGAATCACTGGAGAAACATCATCCAACAGGGAGCTATACACCATAAAAACAATCTCCGCTGTGCCACTGAACAGAAGCCACTCTTGCACAAGGAGAGACAGAACATCAGGAAGGCTCACCCACCACCACCTCCAACCACCATTACCTCCCACCAATGACCATACTGCAATCAAATCTGTGGATCCCACATTGGCCCCTTCAGCTATCTGAAGATCCACAAATAGATCCACTTGTAAAGGACAACCATACTTGATCTGAGTGATCACTGATATTGGTCTTGACGGATATTTATTCTGTATTCAACTGGCTGAATCTTACCAGAAATCAGCCAAGTGTCATTTTGGTTATTTTCATGGAGCAGTTCTCTTCCATGAGGCCTAATGGGTTTTGCCATGGCATTGTCCCAAAAATCATATCGTTACCTGCACAACACAGCTCTATGGCACCCTGCTTGTGGTATTCTCCCAAGTACCAGGATATCCTGGGATCACCAGCATCGACATCATCATTGAATGCCTTGGCAATTACTTGCAGTCTGGAGTTGTCCTGCAAGGTTTGTGTTATTTACCCACACATGGAAGACAAGGGAAAATTTGTGCCCCACTTTGCAGACAGGGACCTGGAAATTCTGTTGGATTGAATGGTGCAGAAGTCCTTTTATCCCTGTGTGTTGCCCTTTGAAAGGCCTCCCATCCTTCAAAAGAGTAGACCTCTCCCCCATAGAATGAAACACTTACTTGCTCACTTTGGGTATGGTGTCAGCCATTTTCAGCTCCATTGTGCATATATTTACAGCACAATGGAAGGAAACACAGTCACACTTTATGAAATGAGTCTCAGGATCAACCTCTTACCACTGGGGAACATCCATAAGTATACATTCCCTTCTAGCTAGCCTTTGCCATCAACCCCATTGGTTTTGAATTTCTCTGTGTTCTCACCCAAACCCATCCATTTAACTCTTCATGTTGCCACTTTAGCCACTTCACCACAGGCCCAGGCATATTGAGTCCACATGCTAGATATAGCCATGCACTTCTTCCCCCATTGAAGCCAGGATGGGCAGGGTGTTGCTGACTTCTCAGTACACACTATCCTTTTCCTTCCTTGCTCCATCATCCTCCCACCTTGCATATAGAGTTACCCCCTTCCCAATTGCATTCTAGCATTCTTCTGCATTCTAGCGCTGACCATCTCACACAAAGTTTCCCAATTTTCTCACCAATTCCTATCTTGTTCAGTACCTGGGATGATTCTGCCCTAAAGAATCTCTAGTAATTATCTCATTGCTATTTGTTTGACTTTACTGTGAGCATTTTGGCTGTCACATTTTCTGCATTACAACGATGGGTGCAATTTTAAAATATATTTAATTGTCTATAAAGCACTTAAGGCATTCATGGAAGTGAATCTTTATTAATTTCTGCTTTCTTTTTAGATGACCTCTGACAAAACTTCAGTGAAGTAAGAACTCGAGGTGATAGACTGTATATCAACATTTATACGAAACTGTGACATCCCACAGCTTTATGACACTGTTTAGTCACAATAGTTTATATCTTTGGCCAGTATTTCCAATGAACCAAAGATAATTTAAAAGTCTCAATGCAGTTTGGGAAATACAAACTGAGGCATTTGAATGTGAGGAAGGAGATAAAATATATAAGGAACATAGTACCCGATTAAATTCATTATGGCACTGTGTAGTGAAAGGTTAAGTGGGTGTTATTTACGTTCTATGAACAGTGTTGGAAGAGCTAATGATGATATTAAAAGCATTCTAAGGGTGTTATCATCATTAGCTCTTTCAACACTGTTCATAGAATTAAAACGTCCAATTATTGTAGAGCGACTGTCAAAAAAAAGCAAAAACAATATCTAATTAAATAAACAATGCAGTAGAGTATGTGTTGCGGGACTTCATTTTTAAATACGAAGTAATTAGCAACGTGGATAAAAGGGTAACCTGTATATGTCGTGTACTAGGATTTGAAAAAAAACACAAAATAAAAATTCATGGATTAGATGGTTAACATATCAGCATGAAAAAAAGACTGTATTGTTAACAGCGAACAAACAAAAGGAATGAATAAATAATGTTTAGGTTGGCATCCTGTAACCAGCGCAGTGTCACGTGGATGAATGCTGGAACCTTAACTATTCACAATCTATAAAAATGACATGAATGAAGTATACAATATTTGCTAAATTTGTTGAGGATACGAAAATTGGTAAGACAGTCGGTTGTGAAGAGGATCTGAGAAGTCTGCAAAAGGATGTAGATAGGTTAAATGAGTGGACAAAAATTTGTTGGATAGAGTGTATTGTGGGAAAATGTGAACCTGACGACTTTGGCAGGAAATTGAGAAAGGAAGTAGTGGTAGATAGTTCTCATAACCCTGTGGTACAAAGGTATCCGGGTGCCTTGATACATGAATTACAAAACATTAGTCAGCAGATACAACAAGTGATTAGGAAGGCAAATTGAAGGTTGTTTCTTGCAAAGGGAATGGTATACACCAGGAGGGAAGTTTTGTTCCATTGTATAGGGTATTGGCACTTAATACTTAAAATGTCCAATCATTGTGAAGTGACATTTAGAAAAATCTAAATCAATACTAAATTAAATAGAAAAAGAACAGTAGAGTACATTTTGAAAGAATTGATCTTTAAATATGCAACAATAAGCAGGATGGAAAAAGGGTAAGCTATAGATGTAATGCATTTGGATATAGAGTAACTGAAATATTGCATATAGTTTTGTTCTTCTTACATAATAAAGGATATAATTTCATTAGACTGAGTTTGGGGAGATTCAATTGATTGACTTATGGAATGATGGGATTATCTTATGAAAATAGGTTGAACAGATTTGACCTGCATTCATTGGAATTTTGAAGAATTCTAGGCGATCTAATTGAGGCATGGGAGGTCCTGAGGGGTTGACAGAGTGGTCACTGGAGAGATATAGGAGAGACAAGAATTAGGGAATACAGATTAAATATAAGCGGTGTCTGTGTACACATTGACACATTGACTGTATTAGCAATCTTGTCTGTGAGGCAATGATTGTGGGTTTAGTTCTCATTCCAAGGACTTGAGTATAGATTGCTGTTTTAGAGTATTGATTGAGTGTGCTGTATTGGTGAGGCCTTAAGTCATGGTCCTGCCCGACATCACAAGTGTTGTAAAAGATCTCATAGACTAGTCAAAGAATAATAGATTAGATGTCCTCACTAGCACCTATCCTGCAACCAGCACTGCCAAAAACAACTAAATTGGCAATTTATCATTACTGTTTGTGAGATATCATTGTGCAAAAAATAACTGCTACTTTTGAAAACCTTGACTGCTCCCTGCTGACTGTGAAGTAAATTGAAATGCCCTGAGGATGTAACATCTTTGTTAAATAAATGAAAGTTACTTGATTCTACTTCAATCCTAGAAACAATGTAAGGAAGAACACCAAAGCTGATTCGAGGCATTGGAGGCCTGGAATATTAAAATGTAGGGGTATTCGCACTTTCTATATGTACTTATACATAAGGAAAGACCATCCGGGTGATAGAACAAGATCTGGCACCATCCATGGAGTTGTATGCCAGAATGAATGCATTCAAAGAAAGGGGAGAGACATCTTGGTGGGGATTAAAATAAAATGTTGCTTGGGTTGTTTTGAATTTATAATATTTACAAATATTTATTATATTTGAATTTATAATTTATAATTTGCATATCGGAACAAAGGAACAGGCAATTCAGCCCCTCAAGCTTGTTCCACCATTAACAAGATCACAGCTGAACTGTGGCCTAACTCCATAGACCTGCCTATGGCCCATATCCCATTAATACATTTGCTGAACAAACATTACCTACCTCAAATTTAAAATTAGGAACAGATCTATTAGCCACTGCTATTTGTGGAAGAGAGTTCCAAGCATTCACCACTCTTTGTGTAGAAGTAAAATAACATTTCTACTGAACAGACTGGCTCTAATTCTCAGACTGTGCCCCTGGTTCTAGAATTAGTGCTAATTTGTGAAATGACAACAAAAAAGTCTAAGTTATTGATTGGCTGAGCACATTCCCCACTCAAAATCTACAAAAAGAAATTCTCTAATTTTTCTCAGATTTTTTCAAATCTACTACTCAAAATTGGGTTATCAATTCAAGATTATTCATTAATGTCGATGTGCTTCAGTTTCCCAGTATATTATAAATTTCAGTCAATTTTTATATTTAACTTTGAACACAGTAAGCTGGGAAAGGTGAGCTGAGCATCACCTGACTTCTTCTGTGGATTGAAAACACTCCCCTGGTTCGCTTTCAAGAGCAAACAGAATGATGTTGAAAGGATGTTCTTTCCTGAAACTAATCCAAAAGAGTATTGTCAAACTGAAAGGGTTATTCAAACATAAAGACCTTGACTGTCTCGACAAATTGAAATGTTAGTTAACAATGTAGGATGATTAGAATTGGCATATGTACTACCCTTTGTTACAGAAAAAGATACTTCAAATTTGTGGAAGTCACATGATGAAAGAACCATTTGGTATCTGCTTTTAAAGTAAGTGAGAATCTGTACAGCAGACGGAGTTCAATAAAAAGCTGTTAGATTAACCACAAAAGGAGACGCTTATGTAATGGTAATATCATTGGACTCATGATCTGGGGAATGCAGGTTCAAATTCCACCATGGTAGCAGATGGGATTTGAATTCAATTAATACCTCTGGAATCAAAATCTAACCTCGGTAATAGGAAACATGAAACCAATGTTGATTGTTCAAAAACCGTCCGGTTCATTAATGTCCATAAGGGAAAGAATTCTGCTGTTCTTACCTGGCCTGGCCTACATGTGACTCCAGAGCTACAAGAACATGGCTGGCTCTCAACTATCCTCTGAAATGGTCCTAGCAAGCCATTCAGTTCATGAGCAATTAGGGATGGGCAACAACTTGCTCTTGGCACCCCCACCCCATGAAACAATAAAATAAATCAGCCAAGCTTCAAAGGCAATGGCTCGAAACTGAAAGATCCTAACAGAGAGGATTCTTTTCCAGCATGTTCAACTTCCAAGTTTACCTGTGGCCCAATCTCCTGGAAATATAAATCATACAGGACTGCCAAGAAAGGGACTGGGATCATGATATGCTTCAATCATACTTTACCTTCATCTATATCTAATCTTTGTATGTCTAAGAGTCTGTGTGAAACAAATGAGTAAAATGTGTTATTTTCAGGATATTTAGTCATGAGTAATGTAAAACTTATAAACGGCTTGCTTCTGGAATTATTTAATTGTGAAAAGCACTCTAAGAAGAAAAGACATAAATCTCAAATTTCTTCCAAAAGATTTTTAATATTTAGTTGTGCTAATTCGTGAGTGTTGTAGTTAAAATACTTGAGTAAGAGAACAAGGACAAGATTCATTTCACTTTTTAAAAGTAAAACTTTGTGCCAAGCTCAGTTACCAAATTTTCCACTTGGTATTGTACTGATATAAGTCAAACTGGAAAGTCCTATTCATTAAATTATAGAAAACTTTTTTGTTTTCTTTAATCTAATCTAAAGTGACAAAGCCCAATTCAATGCAAACTCTCAGTTCTATGCTCAGACTGCGTGCTTAACAGAGATGCAGAGCAAAAAGATTTCCAATCAATTTTGAGACCTCAATTTGCCCATCATTTTCCTCAATATCATTAAGGCTTGCAATCAGAATTCATTGACAATAAGTTGAATTATTCAGATTAACAGCTGGCAGAGAGCTCCTCAATGCATTTAAATAACTGAGATAACAAGGTGTAGAGCTGGATGAACACAGCAGGCCAAGCAGCAT
>NC_063332.1:155119813-155160193 GCF_021869965.1 Rhincodon typus | reverse complement strand
TGCTGCTTGGCCTGCTGTGTTCATCCAGCCCTGCACCTTGTTGTCTCTGTAATAAATAGCTGTGTCCAGTAATGTAGGCAACAAGTTAATCTCACTAGATTATGTCTGATCAGCTCGTTTAAAATATTGCACTGAAGAATTAAAAATAATTTTTGAAGAAGTTGAAAAGCAAGCTTCAGCTCATGTATCTCACAAATAATGAACTGTGCATGCTGGGTCTCTCACTCAACAACAGAGTAACATAACAGGAGTTCTGTGTAATTTCCTACTTGACTTCCCAGGTGGATACAAAATTAAAGAGGGGCAGAAGAGTTCTCTGGCTGCCCTGCCTTGAAGATTCCTGTTGTATCATGGCGTAGATTTCAAATCACACAGACACCTGTACCTCTGAGAAAGTTAGATGATATCATGTGACTGTAATGTTCTGGACTAAAGGTACTCTCTTTACATTTGGGCCCTCTATGTCTGTCACACAGTGTCAAGTGCCATATTTTTAGTCTATAAGTTGTGTGTGTGTAATTTATAGTAACATCAAAATGCATAGAATACAGACCATATGTAAGTCTGCAAAATCATAGACTTCTAAACAAATAAATTTTTAACTAAACTTCGGAATATCTCTCTCACAAGGAACTGACCTGCCATGACATATATGCAAGGTATTAATAAATAGAAAACCATAAATTACATCTTGTACATGGGCACTAAAAGGTAGTCATGATAGCCAATTAGTGGCAGTAAGAAGATGGAAAAGGCTAAAGAGGAAACAGTTGTGTGGCAATTGAGGAAAATCTTTTTCCTAACAGTCATACATTAATTCAACTGAGTTCAGATCTAAGGTTTTAGTGACAACCAAAGCTAGAGTGCTACAACCAAAACCTGCGCTGAAACAAAGTGAGTACTCTACCTCACTCTATTGTAAAAAAAAATGTAATTTCACAAGCGGCTTAGGATAGCAACAATTATTTTTTAAGTGGCTGTTAAAAGTTCTGACAGTCCCAATCTAAGAAAGTGATCCTCGAACAAAGTACGTAAAAATACACTTACAAAAAAAACTATTTAAACATCATAAAGTTCTTGCTGTATTGTGTCCAGATAGCGATCAAATCCATCAGTTTCTTCTTGTAAAATAGAAGGAAAATGAATGAAATAAAGTATATGTGATGCCTTTACTGCTTTCTTAATGTGAATACCACCTACCGGCAAAACCCAGCAACCACAAAACTGAAACATTTAAAAGTACAACAAGAAAAATAAGAGATAAGGCAAGAGCTATTTTTAAAGCCATAACAACAAAAGAACAGCCAACAAATGAAATAGAAGAGAAGCATTTTTAAAGTCAACAAGATATAAAGCATATTAAAGAGCAGAAAATTAGAAAACAATTCTCTAGCCATAGCCTGACAAGCCATTTTTGTTCTGTCAAAACTTCAGTTATTTAAAGAAAGAATCAATTTTTACTTAATTGATAACCAGTAAAGAACAACAGATGGTCAAGCTGCTTCTCACTTTGGTCACTGAAAGCTTATGAGGAATAAAATCGTCTTGTATTTCTGATGATCCTGGCGAAACTTTTCAGCGTTCAGAAGATCAGCTTAAAATTCAAGTCAGTTTCAGGATGCACAGCCTTGTGTTCATGTAATACTGACACCATTCAGGTGAATAAATCAACCAATTCATAGGCAGGTGTCAACATAAAGGTACAGAATGTGATTTCACTAAAACATGTTGTGTGGATAGACTACAAACAGATCTAGCAACTCAAAACTGAGCATCCATGACTCACTGTGGGCCATGAACAGCAGTAAGATCATATTCCATCACAATCTGCATTCTCATGTACCAGTATATCCCCCACTCAAACATTACCATCAAGCCAGGGAATCAAACCTCGTTCAATGGACTGTGCAGGAGGGCATGCCAGGAGCAGCACCAGGCATACTTAGAAATGAGGTGTCAACCTGGTGAAGTTACTGAATAGGGCTTTTTTTGTGTCAAACAGCATAAACATCAAATGATAGACAGAGCTAAGTGATCCCACAACCAACAGATTAGAACTAAGTTCTGGAGTCCTGTCACATCCAGACATAAATGGTGATGGTTACTTAAACAACTCACAGGAGGAGAAGGCTTCACAAATATCCATATCATCAAAAATGGAAGAGAGCAGCATGTCAGTTCAAAAGATAAGGCAGAAACATTTGCAGCAATCTTTAGCCAGAAGGGCCAGGCGAATAATCCATCTTAGTCTCCTTCAATGGTCGCCAGAATCACAGATGCCAGTCTTCAGCCAATTTGATTCACTCCATGGGATATCAAGAAACGATTAGGGGCACTGGATACTATAACGGCTATGATCCCTGACAACATTCCAGTATTATTACTGAAGACTTGTGGCACTTACCATCCACTAGCCAAGCGGCTCCAATACAGTTAAAACACTGGCATTTACCTGATAGTGTGAAAAATTGCCCAGGTATGTCCTGTACATAAAAAGCAGGACAAATCCAACCCAAACAATTACCGCCCAATCAGTCTACTATCGATCATTAGTAAAGTGATGGAAGGTGTCATCAATTGTGCTATCAGGCAGCGCTTGCTCAGCTGTAATCTGGGTCCCATCAGGGCCACTCAGCTCCTGACCTTATTACAGCTTTGTTTCAAACATGGACAAAAGATCTTAATTCCAGAGGTGAGGTGAGAGTTACAGCCCTTGGCATCAAGGCCTCATTTGACCAAGTCTGGCATCAAGGAACCCTAACAATTTTGGGCTCAATGAGTTTTGGGGGCAAGCTCTCCAGTGATTGGAATCATACCTGGCACATAGGAAGATTGTTATGGTTGTTTGAAGTCAGTCTTCACATCTCTAGGATATCTCTGCAGGAGTTCCTCAGGGTAGTGTCCTAGGCTCAACTATCTTCAGCTGCTTCATCAATGACATTCCCACCATCTTAAGGTCAGAAGTGGGAATGTTTGCTGATGATGGCACAGCAGTATCAGCACCATTTGCAACTTCTTAGATACTGAAGTGGTCCATATTCAAATGCAAACAGATCTGAACAATATCTAGGCTTGGGTTGACAAGTGGCAAGCACCATTTGCATCACACAAATGCTGGGTAATGACTATCACTAATAAAAGAGAATCTAACCACTGTCCTTTGGCCTTCAATGGTGTTACCATCACTGAATCCTCCACTATCGACAGCCGTGTTTTTACCATTGACCAGAAATTCAATTAAACTCACCACATAAACACAGTGGCTACAAAAGCAAGTCAAGGAATACCATGGCAAGTAACTCACCTCCTGACTTGCCAAAGCCACCATCTACAAGGTACAAGTCAGGAGTGCGACGGAATATTCCCCACTTGCCTGGATGAGTGCAACTCCCACAACACTCAGCATGACACCATCTGTGACAAAGCAGCCCACTTGATTGGCATTACATCCACAAGTGTCCATTCCTTCCATCACCAATGCTCTGTAGCAGCTGAGAGTACAATCTATAAGATACACAGCAGAAATTCACCAAAGATGCTTAGTCAGTTTTTCAAATCCATGCTCATTTCCAGCTAGAAGGACAAGAGCAGCAAATACATGGGAGCACCACCACCTGCATGATCTCCTTCAAGTCACTCATTTTTCTGACTTGGAAATATATTGTAGTTCCCTCACTGTGGCTGGGTCAAAAATCCTGGAATTGCCTCCCTAAGGGCATTGTGGATTTACCTACAGCAGGTGCACCACAGCAGTTCAAGAAGGCAGCTCACCACCACCATCTTCTCAAGGGCAACAAGGGATAGGCAATAAATGCTGGCCAGCCAATGACACCCCTTTTGTGTATGACATATTAAAATTGCCTTCCCTAAATTGGTGAACCAGTTTCTTTTTACAACAAATGTACAATGGTTTCATGGTTACCATTACTACAAATAGTTTTAATTCCAGATTTGTTCACTGAGTTATATTTCATTAGCTGCCATGTTGGGATTTAAACCTACGTCCCCAGGGCTAGTACTCTGGATTGCTGGTCGAGTTACATTATCACTACATCTTTGCCTCCCGCTTAGCTGCTGACAGCTATAAAATGAGGAATCATTGTGAAGAGTAAGTTTAAAAAGATCTCCTCATTCCCTCTGCCAAGCAATGCCCACCACTCATCACCATTGATCCCCCAACTCCACTACCTCAACCTATCCCTACCCTTGGGCCGAGACATGTAAATAGAGTAAATGCTTAATGTTCAAGTATATTAATTATTAAACTTAAAGCCATCTGTCAAAGGTGGATCTTTAAGTACGCTGGTAAAAACTATTTAATCCAGATCAATTAGATGTTGAATAACCAGTTCCAGTTCCGGGAAGATCACAGAAAACTGGCTGCCCAAATGATTCGATGATTATAATGTTCAATGATGGAGCACTTCAGTCAGCTTGGCATGTTGAAATTGCAATTTAGTCAGGTTCTTTCAGCAGTATAATCCATTTGGCATTTCACTCACACATCAGAAACATCCACAGTTCAGAGATTCACATTGAAATATTAATACATGTGTACAGTATCCAGTGTTGTGGAAATTTGCAAAATGCAACAGAATAATTTATAAATATAATGTAAACGTAGTTATTTCTTTGCCTAAATTACTTTGTTGTCAGTGATTTCTTTCTTTGCAAATATTTTGAAAATTCCAACTAAGTAAAATGACATTCGATAATCGTGATTTATTTGCCACTGTGAAATCAAATTAAATTGAAAGGCATTTCCATGTTGCTGGGAATTTGCAACTCAAACACAAGCTGTCGAATTGGAGAAAGCCACAGTCATGTCGAAACCACAACATGGCATGAGATTCGGTAAAGTTATTTATCTTTGCTCATGCAGTCTCACTTCTGAGATGAAGGTTTTGGGTTCACGCTCCTACTCCAAAAGCATATGTCTTGCAAATGAATTTGATAGTCCAATGCTGCCTTTCAGATAAGCTCTTGAACCAAAAGCTCTTTTGTCACCTCAGGTTGATGGAAATGATTTCATGGCCCCATTTGATGAAGAACTGGAGAATTCTGCAGCTGTCCTGGTCAACATTTAACTTCAAATTGGAATCTAAAAAGAGATTATGTGGCTACTTATATCACTGATGTTGATGGGAGCTTGCTGTATGCAAATATTTACTGTATCCCCTACATCATAGCAGTGCTTGAAGGGCTATTGTGGCACAGTGGTAATGTCACTACCTCGCTCCAAGGAGACCTGGGTTCAAGTCCCAAGCTGCTCCAGAGATGTGCCATAACACCTCTAAACAGGTTGATTAAAAATACCTTCTAAAAGAGATTATGTAGTTACTTATTTAATTGATGTTCATGTGTGCTTGTGGTATACAAATTGGTTACTCTATTTCCAACATCATAACAGTGTTTGAAGGGCTTTTGTGGCACAATGGTAGTGACACTACCTCTGGGTCAGCAGCTCTCAGATCAAGTTGCACCTGCCCCAGATGTATATTATAGCACATCTGAAAAGGTTGATTAAAAATATCTAACAGTAATTAAAATTTAACTTTTTTTCCATTGTCTATAAAGCATTTTGTAGGAATCCTGAGGTCATGAATGGTGCTGTAAATGCGACTTTTTTTTTAGAACTTATCCATTTGTGATCATACTATGGCTTTAAAGAGTGTATTTTGTCCTATATTAATGATTTGCATGGATAGGGTGAACAGACAAGGTCTTTTCTCTAGCACGGGGGAGGCCAAAACTAGAGGGTATAGGTTAAAGGTGAGAGGGCAAAAATTTAAAATAGACCTAAGGGGCAACTTTTTCACACAGAGGTTGGTGCATGTATGGAATGAGCTGCCAGAGGAAGTGGTGAGGCTGGTATATTTACAACATTTAAAAGGCAAATGCATGGGCATTTGAATAGGAAGGGTTTAGAAGAATATGGGCCACATGCTGACAAATGGGGCTAGATTTATTTAGAACATCAGGTTGGCATGGACAAGTTGGACCAAAGGGTCTGTTTTCATTCTGTACAGCTCTATCACTCTACGACTCCAGACCATTCGATCCAACAGCTCAATAATCTTCAATTCCATTTTCCTGCTTTATTCCCATAACTTTCCACATTTTTTTTCATTATCAGTTTTATCAGCAATTTGTTTTTTGCGGAAATACTATGTTCCTCCTCATGGGATAAATCAGGATAAAGGGTTCTTTTTCCGGTTGATGACCAGTGACCAGTGGGTTCCACAGGGATTAGTGCTGGGACTGCAACTGTTTACAATATTTATTAATGATTTGGAGGAAGGAAGGGAATTTACTGTAGCCAAATTTGAAGGCAACACAAAAATAGATACATAGGCGGGTTGCAAGAGGAATACAAATTGTTTACAGAGGGATATTGATATGTTAAGTAACTAGGCAAGATGTTGGCAAATGGAGTATAATGTGAGAACATGTGAAGCTGTTCATTTTGGAAGAGAGGGAAAAAAACAGAGTATTATTTAAGTGGAGAAAAGCTGTAGAACTGACTTGAGGGCAATTGTGCATGAAACACAGGAAGCTGGCACATGGTCAGCAAGAAACCAAGAAAACTAAACAAATATTGGCCCTTATTTTGAGGGCTTTGCAGGATAAGTGTAGATAAGTCTTAATACTACTGTGCAAGGTGCTGGTGAGATCTGATCTGGAGCACTGTGAGCAGTTTTGGTCCCTTTATTTAACGGAAAATATTAGTTCATTACAGGTAGTTCAGAGAAGGTTCACTGGAATGATCCATAGTATGGAGGGATTGTCTGATGAGCAAAAATTAAACAGTTTGGGGTTCTACTCACTGGAGTTTAGGAGAATGAGAGGTGATCTCATTGAAACATAAAAGATTCTTAAAAGGCATGACAGAATAAATGCTGAGAGGATGTTTCCCCTCTTGGGAGAGTCTAGGAGCATAGCCGCAGAATAAAGGGATGGCAATTTAAGAATGAGGTCAGGAGGAATTTCTTCTCTCAGAGGGTTGTGAGTCTTTAGTATTCCTTGCCACAGAGAGCTGTAGGGCAGAGTCCTTATGTATATTTAAGGCTGAGATAGTTTCTTGATAAGTTGGGGAAATCAAGAAAAAATGAAGGAGAGTGGATGCGGGGAATGTCAAATCAACCATAATCCTACTGAATGGTGCAGCAGGTTCAAGGGCCGAATGACCGAAAGAAGAAAGAATGGGGGAGGTGATGGCCTAGTGGTATTATCAAGAGACCCAGGTAATGCTCTGTGAACCTGGGTTCAAATCCTAAGATGGCAGATGGTGGTATTTGAATTCAATAAGATTCTGGAATTAAGAATCTAATGATGACCTTGATTCCATTATTGATTGTTGGAAAATTCCATCTGGTTCACTAATGTCATTTTGGGAATGAAATCTGCCACGCTTACCTGGTCTGTTCTATGTGTAACTCCAGACCCACAGTAATATGGTTGACTCTTAACCGATCTCAGGGATGGGCAATAAATGCTGGCCTAACCAGCGATGTCATCATCCTGTGGATGAATTAAAACAAAAAAGAACAGTACAGCACAGAAACAGGATCTGTAGCCCACCAAGCCTATGCCAACATGTGATGCCTTTCTAAACTAAAAACATTTTGCCTCTACGTGGTCTGTGTCCCTCTATTCCCTGCCTATTCATACATCTGTTGTCTCTTCTGGCAGTGCATTCCAAGCACTTACCGCTTACCCTCTGTGTTAAAAAAAACTGCATTCCACATCTCCTTTAAACTTATCTCCTTTAATCCTAAACCAATTTCCCCTAGTAATTGACATTTATAACCTATGAAAAAGAGTGTGTCTCTCAGTTATATCTATACCTTTCATAATTTTGTAAATTTCTATCAGGATGCCCTGCATTCTTTGACATTCAAGTGAAAACAAATTAAGTTTGTCCAATCTCTCCTCATAGCTAATACCCTCCAAACCCCAGACAACACCCTGGTAAATCATTTCTGTCCTCTCTCCAAAGCCTCCACATCCTCTGGTAATGTGGCAATCAGAAATGTACACAATATTCCAGATGTGATCTAATTAAAGTTCGATACAGCTGCAACATCACTTACCAATTTTTAATTCTCTATCTCCTAATCAGTGAAGGCAAGCATGCCACATGCCTTCTTTACCACCTTGTCCACTTGTGTTGCCACTTTGAGTGAACTATGGACCTGCACGTCTAGCTGCCTCTATATATTGATGCTATTAAGGATTTTGCTATATACTGTAAACTTCCCTCCTGCAATAGATCTTACAAAATGCATCACCTCGCATTTGTCCGGATTAAATTGCATCTGCCATTGCTCCACCCAAGTCAACAGCCTATTTATATCCTGCTGTATCCTCTTCAATCCTCCTCACTATCCACACTTCCACCAATCTCTGTGTTGTCCACAAAATAGCTAATCAGGCCACCTACATTCACCTCCAAATCATTTTTCCATATATATAAAATTACAAACACCAGCGGTCCCAGCACCGATTACTGTGGAACACCAAAGAGATTTATCTTTGAGCTACACTTACATGCCTTATGGAAGCTAGATTCCTACACTTCTGACTGTATTAAAGTCTTGTCTAGGTCTATCAACCATTCAAGCCTGAATTTACTTCATCCCTAAATGGCAAGGGAGAGGACGTACAGAGCCAGTTGAATCTATGCTTTGATGCAAGATGATCAGCGCATTGATATGGGGGAAATCCATAACCAAATTCCTTCATCTTCAAAATCAATGAGAAAGTACAGTAGCTTTAGGGATGTAGTAGAGAATTGGATGAGGGGGCTTAGAGTGAAATGGAAATGAAAAATTCAGAGGAACATTTCTGACTGCGTGGAGCCAAATGTTCTGCTTCTTATGAGTTAGGAGGATTGAATAATTTAGATGTTGCTTTGGGCAAAAGTAAGTCACTGTTTATAGGTTTCCTTATAAGAGATAATCTTGAGACTCTGGTCTGCTGTGCAGGATGCTCTTTTCAGTTAAGTTTATTGCTTCATACTTCTGTGTCATACCTGTACAATTCTGAGATTTTCTAATAACGTTAATCTCTGTCTTCTTTGAAAATATTGCACAGAATTCAGTAACACTATTCCCTGATATAGACCACAGAGGTTATGTCCAAAATTGCATTTATTCAATATTGCTTTATAACTAATTCAGTATTGATCTGAGGACCCAGATCGAATATTAACATTTAATTTTGAAATATGACTACAATACACATGAAGTTTGAGATAGGATTTTTATTTTTCATGCACTCTGGCAAAAAGTTTACAGAGTAATTTAGCATATATTTTGAGAGGTACGTTTCTCTAACTTTTATTCGCTACACTACTGAAGACTACAGGGGCTGATACTTGTCTTCAGGCTTCAAAGGGTTAACAACTGGTGCATATTCTGTTTGAAAGGTCAAGTGCAAATAGTGCTCAATGCTCCAATGTATTCTTATTTGCAAAATTATTCACTGCACCAAATAGATGCAGTGAATACTCAAGAGCCCACAGAAAAAAATGCACGCATGTCAAATTTAAAGGGTTGGAAACAATTAAAGGAAAGGGACAATGTGATACAAATGATCAGGATTTCTTTGGTGAATCTCCAAAATGCAACAAACATGTTTTAAGAGGCAGGGTATTAATCATTGACTGGTAAAAGAGCAGGAAAAGGGATTCCAAGATTCAGAAGTGTAGAGGCAATGGCAGAACAGATCCAGCTTCAACTTCCTGACATTGAGATTTTGCCTCATTGAGGGCTTACAACAAGTGCCACCTATTGTGTTGTTCGATGGCAGCACGCTGCTAGGCTAAGACTGCAGCATAACTGTAAAAAGGTGCAGTCAAGTTCCAGAGTACACCTGACAATCACAGTTTCTGTATGTGATGGATCCTGAATTGGGGATAAAGTATTGCCTTGGATTGAGGATAGGACAACAGGCAGAAAATTATTTCCATCAATCAGATGAGGGGATCAATTAATACAAAATTCAAATTTTCTAATAATACAATGTTAGGTGAGAAAATAAACAGTGGGGAGAATGCAAATGAGCTATTAAAAAAAAGCCTATAGGCAGGTTACGTGAGTGGGCCAGATGCTAGCAGATGGAGTATCCTGTTGGATAATGTGAAATAATCCAATTGGTTTGGAGGAAACAAAACAAGAATAACAATATGTGAGAGGCAGGTAAGTGAGTGGTTTATGAAGTGAAGTTGCTGAGTGCAATGTCCTTACATACCAATTACAGAAAGTCTACATAGAGGTACAACAAGCAACTCATCAGAAGACAAATGGTATACTTGCTATTGTTTCAAGGATGTTGGAGTAAAGAAACCTTGAGGTAATTGTATAGAGATTACTTTGAGATCACAACTGTGTACAGTTTTGGTGCCCTTAACAAAGGCAGAATAAACTTGCCATAGAGAAAGCAAAGGTTTACCATTTTGATTCTTGGTATTCAAAGGTTGTGCTTTGAGGACAGAATGAGTAAAATGCACTTACATTCTCGAGAGATTAGAAGCGTAAGAGGTGATTTAATATGAAACGAATTAAAATTTAGCAGGGTTTAACAGCATAGATGCTGAGAGGTTGATTTCCCTGTGCTGGAGAATCTAACTTGATAGATCATAATAAAAATTAAGGGTCTCTAATAAGAAAAAAAAACATTTGGAACCCTATGAACAGTTCTGGACACTTTGGAAAGGATATATTGAAGTGTAGTGAGGATTTGCTGGAATTATACCTGGATTCTGGATTATATTTTAAGCAATGATCATACAAGCAGAGTTGTATTTCTTTCAATTAATATGATTAGGGTAGTAACCTAGATTGAGATTTCAAGCTACATTATTAAGGAAAACAGGTAGAATAGATAGAGAGAAACTATTCTGCTAGTTGCTGTGTTAAAGATTGGAGGTGTATTCTAAACATTAAAGATGGTCCTGTGTGATAGGGGATAATTTTCTTCTGGATTTCCACCTGGAGCTGCTCAGTATTTGCTTCTTTGCTAATGCCAATCTTTAGAAACCCAACTCCCACAATTAACATCAGGCAGATGGGCCAGGACTTGCAGAAATGACTGGCAGCATTTTTGACAAGTGTTACCATGAAATCAGTGCTAGTCCTTGCTTTGCCAAGTGTGATAATTTTGCCTTTCTCTACCAATGTAAGTCTGACAGACGAGTGTGAAGCAATACTTTGGAGCTTAACATTCCTGGCATTCCTCCAAGATTCTATTTTTCCGACAAACAGAAACATTATTGATGTTAGGAAAAGGTTGTTGAGGGCAAGACAAAAAAATAGATAAGGAAAATTGCCACAAAGGCTAACATAAATCTAAGAAGCAACAGAAAGAACACTAAGAGAAAGTTTACCTCCAGTGATGTAGAACACGAGATTTCCGTGATGTGCATCAACACAAAATTGAGTACACAGATCTGCAAGTTGATTTCTCAGCTTTCACTTATCCATAAAAGTTCCATACTACCAAAATAAAATGGAACCTCTATGTTGATTGCATTAATTTACTCCTTTTTAAAAACATTTTTTGATTACAGAACTCTTTCTACGTAAGATCCTGATGATATGATTCTCAATTTAACATCCAGGCTGATTTAACTAGTAGACTCAAGTGAACTTTATGCTATTGCAAAATAGATCAGCATAAGCATCATAAAACCTACACAGGCATGAAAGTCAAATACTCAGCTGATGGTATCTTCGGGTGATTCTGTACTCTCAGAGAAGAGCTCTGATTGACAGGAATGCGGGTAAAAGAATTGGAAAATAGAATCCTTACAGTGTGGAAACAAGCCATTTGGCCCAACAAGTCCACACTGCCCCTCTGAAGAGCATCCCACGCAGACCCATTCCCCTAATTTCCCATGTCTAACCACCTAACCTAAACATCCCTGAACACTATGTGCAATTTATCATGGCCAATCCACCTACCCTGCACATCTTTGGTCTGTGGGAGGAAACCAGAGCACCCGAAGGAAACCCGCACAGACTTGGGGAGAATGTGCAAACTCCACACAGAAAGTCACCTGAGGCTAGAATCAAATCTAAGCCCCTGGCGCTGTGAAGCAGCACTGCTAACCACTGAGACATCATGCCTCAATATGTCATTAAAAGAAATTTTCTTCTGAAAATGCCAGATCACTTCTCTTGATCCATCAATGCCAACATCAAGAGTTATTTATATTTGGATTGAAATGTATTTGTACACAAATGCCTTTCCTGGTCTCCTATAGTGACATGACCTCAACCATGATGCATACAAACTGCAAGCAACCAACTTACAAAAACTTCAATGAAGAATTCATGCTGCCAAATTGCTGGCTTTTGTTCTGAGAACAATCTGTAAATTTATAACACTAATGGATTGAGAAGGAACATTTATGCCTGCACGTTGATGTAGTCGGGTAAAGGTACATACAATAGCAGGCTAATAGCACCAAAAAAATCACAGATTCAAATTCCACACAGTTGCAAATTAAGATTTGATTTGATTTGATTTATTATTGTCACATGTACCAAAATGCAGTTAAAAAGTATTGTTTTGTTTGCTAACTGGACAAATCATACCTTACATAAGTACAACAGAGTAATAGAACAGAATGCAGAATATAGAGTTACAATTACAGAGAAGGTACTGCGAAAGATCAACATTAATATATGAGAGGTCCATTCATAAGTCAGATAACAGCAGGGAAGAAGCTGTTTTTAAATCTGCTGTTAGATGTTTTCAACCTTTTGTATCTCCTGCCCAATGGAAGAAGGTGGAAGAGAGTATAACCAGGGTTGGAGGGGTCTTTTATTGTGTTGGCTGCTTTCCCAAGGCAGTGAGAAGCATAGATGGAGTCAATGGGAAGAAGATTAATTTTAGTGATGGACTGGGCTGAGTTAGTAACTCTTTGTAATTTCTTGCTGTCTCAGGTAGAGCAGTTGCCAAACCAAGACCCTAATGCAATTGGATAGGATGCTTTCTATGATATATCTATAAAAATGGGTAAGAGTCATTGTGGACATGCCAAATTTGCTCAGTTTACTGAGGAAGTGTTGTTGTTGGTGTGCTTTCTTGACAGTAGCTTCAACAATAGATCATTGGTGATATTTACTCCTCGAAGGTGGAATCAATGGGAGGAAATTTACCTGACAGAAACAGTGGACTTGAGTCCAGTGACAACTTAAGACTTGAAATATTTCAAAGTCAACCCCTACGTATCTTGAACATACCCATCTCTGGTTTTAACAAGTGATAGGCCTACACTCAGGAGGTAGGGCCCTATATTTTAATCTGGGACTAAGGTTCTTCTACGCTGCTCCAGCCTTTGAACTGACTCACCTGGTCTCCCATACCTCAGAAAAATCTCAAAGCTGAAGAAAACAACACCTTCTAGATGGAATAGCTCAGGGCCCTTTCAGTACGCCTTGTGGGCCAGGAGGAACAAGATTGTTTCCACTCGCTGTCTAAATTGTTTGGAAACACCCAACAATATCTAACATTCTTCTGATGTTCTCTGTAGCCAGTGGTCTGCTCCTCACCCTATCCCCCATATTGTTATTTTTTATGTTCTGCATGGGTTCATGCAATCTTTTTCACAGTTCCTTGTTATCATATTCCCATCACATTTATTTCAAGCAACATTTTTTTCACTCCACCCCACCCCCAACCTCCAATCCTTCCATTTGACTGATACATTCCCCCAACGTGGTTTACTGCCACAGTTTTACCTGCCCACAGACCAGCTTGCCTCTGAATCTGAGTGGCTGCAACCAAGAACTGGGTTCCAAAACTAGTGAGTAAGTCCTGATGCAGAATGGGGCATAAAACTGACCATAAATCTACTTCACTCTGGGAACGGAAGGCAAGCACCCCAGCCCAGGTTGATCCGTATGAGATTCTTGTGGTACTCAATATAGTTGACTCTTAATTTTCTCTAAAATAGCTTAACAAGAAGGTAGTCCATCATTAATGCTTCCTGCCAACTAGTTTACGTAACATTGCTCACAGGCTAAATATAGTAAATAATTAAAATTCAATTCAGTTGTGTTGTCCTTTTTTTTTTGTGTCTCTCTGTTTTTAGCCTGAGTATTATTTCACAGTAAGGATGCATCTCAGAAGTAATGACAAGGTGTAAGAAAGTTCAGATCAGCTAAGGAACAGAATAATTAGTTTTTTTGTTTTGAACTTTGGATTACTTTGATTTGATTTGATTTGATTTATTTATTGTAGTCAAATGTACCTAAGTACAGTGAAAAGCCTTGTTTTGTGAGCAGTACAGGTAGATCATACCAAACAAGAACATACAGATCATGGGTGCATAGACAGAGTGAGGCATGCAAGGCTACACAGAAGGTGCACAAAGTAATATCAACATTAGCCAGATTAACACTATTTGAAGTTAGAGAGGTCCATTCAGCAATCGAATTACAGCAGGGAAGAAGCTGTTCTTGAACCTGGTAATGCATATGTTCAAGCTTCTGTATCTTCTGCCTGACAGAAGACGTTGGAACAGAGCATTACCAGGATGGGAGAGGTCTTTGATTACGTTAGGAGTATTTCTGTGGCAACAAGAAGTGTAAGTGGAGTCCATGGATGGGAGGTCAGCTTCCGTGATGGTCTGGACTGTGCACACAACTTTCTGTAGTTTCTTATGATCCTAGGCAGAACAGGTGACGCACCAGGCCGTTGTGCACCAGGACAGAAGGGTTTCTATGGTGCATCTGTAAAAGTTGGTGAGAGTCCTAACGGATGTGCCAAACTTCTAAGCAACCCGAGGAAGAAGAGGCAGTGTTGTGCCTTCTTGACTGTCGCACCTACGTGGGAAGTTCAGGACAGATTGTCGGTTATCGTCAATCCTAGGAACTTGACACTCTCAATCCTCTCAATCTCAGCTCCGTTGATGTAGATAAAGGCATGTCCTTCTCCTTTATTCCTGAAGTCAATGATCAGTTCTTTTGTTTTGCTGACACTATCATTGAACCAAGTACTCTATCTCCTTCCTGTATTATGACTCATCGTTGTTTGATAACGGTCATACCACAGTGGAGTGGTCAGCAAACTTGTAGATGGCGTTCGCTTGGAATTTGGCTACACAGTCGTGGGTGTAGAGGGAGTACAGTAGGGGGCTTAGAACCCATCCTTGTGGGGCACCAGTGTTGAGGATTATCATGGAGGAGGTGCTATTTTCACTGATTGCAGATTGTGGGCCAGGAAGCTGAGGATCCAGTTGCAGAGGATAGAACTGAGGCCTAGGTCTCAGAGTTTTGAGATTAGTCTGGAAGAGATTATGGTCATAGCATTTAAGAGTCATAGAGATATACAGCATGGAAACAGACCCTTTGGTCTAACTCGTCCATGCCGACCAGATAGCCAAAATAAATTTAGTCCCATTTGCCAGCATTTGGCCTACATCCCCCTAAACCCTTCCTATTCACATACCCGTCAAGATGCCTTTTAAATGTTGTAATGGTACCAGACTCCACCACCTCCTCTAGCAGTTCATTCCATACACACACCATCCTCTGCATGAAAAAGTTGACCCTTAGCTCCCTCTCACCTTAAACCTATGAAATCTAGTTTTGGATGCCCCTACCCTGGGAAAAAGACCTTGGCTATTCACTCTATGCCTTTCATGATTTTATAAACCTCTATAAGGTCACCTCTCAGCCTCTGACCCTCGAGGGAAAAAAGTCCCAGCCTATTCAGTCTCTCCGTCAAGTACAAAACCTTCAGCCTTGGCAACATCCTTCTAAATCTTTTCTGAATCCTTTCAAGTTTCACAGCATCCTTCCTATAGCAGGGAGGCTAGAATTGAATGCAGATTCCAATAGTGACCTTACCAATTCTTGTATAGCTGCAGCATGACCTCCCAACTCCTACACTCAATGCACGGATCAATAAAGGCAAGCATACCAAATGCCTTCTTTACTATCCTACCTATCTGTGACTCCACTTTCAAGGAACTAGGAACTTGCATTCTAAGGTCTCTTTGTTCAGCAACAGTCTTCAGGACCTTAACATTAAGTGTATAAGTCCTACACTGATTTGCCTTTCCAAAATGCAGCATCTCACATTTAAGTAAACTAAACTCTATCTGCCACTCTTCAGCCCATTGGCCATCTGATCAAGATCCCACTGTACTCTGAGGTAACCTCCAATTTTGGAGTCATCTTCAAAGTTACTAATCATGCCTCCTATGTTCACAAATGTTCAGAAATGGCCATTTCTGAAGAAGAGTCCTGACCCGAAACATCAGCTTTCCTGCTCCTCTGATGCTGCCTGGCCTGCTGTGTTCCTCCAGCTCCACATTGTGTTATCTCTGACTCCAGCATCGGCAGTTCTTACTATCTCTGAGTGGACTGAATAGTGTTGCTTTGCAAAATGGTCACTCTGATTGACACTTCGTCTCTCTAGTATAGAAGATACCACATTGTGAAGAGCAAATATAGTTAATAAATTGAAAAATGTACATATAATTTGCAGCTTCAGTTGGAAGAAGTATTTGTGGCTTTGTATAGTAAGGTGTAAGGAGGTAAAAGTGTGGGTATTATGTTTCATGTGCAGGAAGGTGGTATTGTAAGGGGCTGAGGTTTTAGGGGTCATTGAGGAGTGAGCCAGGGTATCATGGAGACAACAGGTTCTTTTAAATTACTGAAAGGGGAGGGAGGGAAATATTTGTTTGGCATTCTGAACCCTGGAGGAGCAGAAGTCTCTTCCAACTAGTCTGCTCTCTTCCAAAAAGATTGAGAAGAGATTTGATGGGTCTGTTTTGTGGTAATGTAAACTTCACTTTAATATCTTTATGGACTGAAATAATCAGCAACAATTCTTTCGAGAATAAATTGGGGCAAGGGGAAGGAAAAACTGTTTAAAAAATTGCTTCTCGTGATGAGAGGGATAAGGAGAAACAAAGGAATTAAAAGCAACGTAGCAATTAACCATCCCTGGGAAAAAGGAGTCAAACATCAGAAACAAGCTGTTTCCTGGGGTAACACTACTTGGTAACCTGCTGCCTCATGACAAATGGGCAATCAAGACTGCCTGCATAACGAATGTCTGAAGTAAAGGGATTAATTGCAGGAAAAGTTGCATTTTAAACAGACAGCTAGCAGCAAATGTAACAAAGAACAGGGGAGCTACTTATGGTAAGGAGGTAAGCTACATGATTGAGGTCTCCAGAATGTAATCAATGTTCGGGATAAAAGAATCTCAAGAGTCATCATTAATGGCACACCACAAATTTGAAAGAGAGACAATTGCATAAGATTCGAACATGAGAATAATTCAGTAGCAGAATGTCGAACTGTGCAAGGATTGAACCCAAGATATTTCCAGAAACGGACACTGTTGGCGAAATCATAGTTAAATTCCACCATTAATCGGGTAATAGCCAAGTTGAGTTGTGAGACTTAACATGCTTACTCGAGCGGTCTTCTTTTGGTTGCTACATGCATTAAAGTTTAAATCATTGGTTCAATACTTTATCGTCTGTGACATTTCTTAATAAATAGCTAAATTAAAAGTAACTTGTGGTGATTTACCCACAATAGTTCAAAATCATGGGTTGTCTGGACTAAGCAGAAAAATGGAAACCTTTTCTAATGAAGGATCAAGAACCAAAGCACACCCAAGTTAAGGCAATGGACAAAAAAAGCAGTGGTGATAAGACAAAAGGCTTTCTATGCAATGTCAGCAGATATAATGTTTAGATAATTTTTTAGCAATTTGCTTGTATCAGCTTTGCTGAATGTCCGTCTGTTGATTAACTATTTTATCAATTGTGAAATGTGCTTGGTAGAGATGTACAATAGGATTTGCTGATTCATGGGCAGAGTTTGACAAAGGGTGGTGCAGAAGATGGAAACTATTTGACTGACAATGTGCAAGAACTGGGTATGCATGACTGAAAACAATGGAGGAAGGATATGGAAAGACATTAAATGAAAACCAAAAGAACTGTGGATGCTGTAAATCAGAAACAAAAATAGAGTTTGCTGGAAAAGCTCAGCGGGACTGACAGCATCTGTGGAGAGAAATCAGAGTTAACGTTTTGGGTCGAATGATCCTTCCTCAGACTGGGACCACTCGACCTGAAACGTTAACTCTGATTTCTCTCCACAGATGCTGCCAGACATGCTGAGATTTTCCAGCAATCTTTATTTTTGTTATGCTAAAAGACAGATGGCCTTTTGTTCCAGCAATATGAGATAAGTCCCAAACTAATTGTTTGGGAATAAATGGTTAAAATATTGTCACCTTACCATCAATGCTGATGATTTAGGCTGTGAGACATAGAGTAGTCCTATCCACAATAACAAAGTAGACTCAACATCAAAGAGTATAATGATAAAAATATCAAATATGTGGAGTTTACGCTCACATAGAAGAGTAGAACAAAAATGGAAATTGTTGAATAAACTCAACGGATCTGGCACCATCTGTGGACAGAAAACAGAGTCAATTTTTGTGTTCAGTGACTCTTCTTCAGAACTGATTGTAGCTAGGAAAAGGTAATATATGTGCTGAAGACAGGGGGAGCGGGGGTGGGGGATAGGGGTGGGGGGGCTGCGGTGGTTAGGCAGTGTGGAGAAGGGAATGATGGAGCCCAGAGACAGAGAACAGCAGTTGGACAGACAAAGGAATGGATAATGGTGAATCAGGGAGAAAGAAAAGGTACTAATAGTGACTACTAGTGGGTGAAAATTGCTTGTTTGTGTTGAAAGTAGCCTGAGAGTATAACTTTCAACACCATGACACATATACACTGCAGTCAAGAGAGAATGGCCTGGTCTGTTACTTAAAACATAAGGCAACACATTCCTTGGACAGACTACCCAAGAATGATCTCTATACAGGGTTACCAATTATCCAAACAATAAATAATTCTACAGTTTAGGTATAAAGTAATACATCAATATGTAAGGATAAATGCTGTTGTACAGTTGACAACAAGAATAAGGCAAGATTCTACAAGATATGGGACATTATCTTGAGAAAAGGGGTGACTATGTAAAATGCAATGAGTACTTAAGATATGGAATACCTAAGAGTATAGTGGAGGCAGACTTAATCACAGCTTTCAGAAGACAATTGGACAATTGTAATGAGGAAACATTTACCAGGCCATGGGGAAAAGGTGGGCATGTGGCATAAGGTAAATTGCTTTTATAGAGAGGTGGCACAGACACATCAGGCTGAATGGCCTCCTTCTGTGCTATAACAGATCTATGATATGATGATAGATATGGGGAGGATTGACGTTGTCTTTGGTTTCTGTCACAGACTCTAGTCATCAGCCAACAACTTCACCCTCCTGCTGATAACTTTCTGAGCCTGATACAGACTGTTTGCAAACCTTAGATCCTGAGATGAATGTCTGAATACACATCCATATCATTTAGACTACCTATTACCATCTCTATAACACCATCCAACTCCACCTCTGCCTCAAATCATCTTCTGTTGAAACTGTCCATGCTTTTGTTACCGGTTGTCTCGACTAATCAAACCCACTCCTGCTGGCCTCCTACATTCTAATGTCTCTAAATTTGAAGCAATCCAAAATGTTTGCCCGTACCCAGACTCACACCAAGACCTATTCATTCATCATCTTTATCCTTCGTGACCCATTCCAGGTCGAGCGGCGCCTCAATTGTAAAATTCAAATCTTTGTTTTCAAATCCTTTCAAGGTTTTACATTATCTCCAACCACTCCTATGATATCTGTGTTCCTCTAACTCTGAGCCACTTGAGCATCACCTGCTTTTATTGCTGCTCCATTGTGGATATAACTTCAATTGCCCATTCCCTAACGTATTCCCTCCCTCTTCTCTCTTACTCTTTCTCCATCCCTAACACCATCAAACTAACTCTATGACCAAGATTAGTGTGCTAATATCTCTGAATCTATGTCAAATTTTATTTATTAACTCTCTTGTAAATATTTTGAGAATTTACTGTTTCCAAGTGCTTAATAAATATGAATTGTTTTGAGATGCAGACAAAACCTTTATTCCATTGTTGACCACTCTGAACTGTAATTAATTTTTGGATTGCAAATGGCAATCATGGTGTGCTAAAGGAGACCAATTTATCATCCAATTAATCTCATGTCTTTGCTCTTTTCCTATGGTCCCGTTCCTTTTCTAGTATATATCCAAATTCACCAGTTTATTTCAGATCATTACAATCTACTGCATTATGAATGTTGTCAATTATCTTAAGTTTTTAAACTGAACCTTTGGTCGATCAAAAATGTTTCCCTCTATCTACTTTATGAAAACCCTCCATAATGTTGAATGCCTGTGGTTAATGTCATCTTAATCTTTGCTGTTTTAAGGAAAACATCCTAATTTTTACTCTACATAACGAAAGTGACACATCCACATCCAATAACAATCAGTGTATGTTATTTCGTAAATGGTGCCTTTGAGAATTGAAGAGGTGTTGAGAGAGTAGAATCATAGAGCCATAGAATCATGCAGCACGGAAATAGACCCTTCAGTCAGATCCTTCTTAAGTCTTTCCCTTTTCACTTTAAACCTGTGCCCTCTAGTTTTGGACTCTCCCACCCGAGGAAAATGACTTCGGCTAATCACCTTATCCATGCCCTTCATGATTTTATAAACCTCTATAAGGTCACCCCTCAGCCTCTGACACTCCAGGGACTTTAGTTGAATAAAAACTGTATTGAAGCACAGCAGAAAGCTTCTCCAGGATATTGACTCAACAAGCCAGAGTGTTAAACAAATACATAATAATTGTATATTATCCAGGTTTTGACTCTGTACTCTGAGGATGTTAGGAGATGAAGGATTGGATACTGGAAAGACTTCTCCCTTGTTATGAGCATTTGCTTATCTAATCCAAGGCAATTTAACTTGTCAGTTTTATAAACAACTACATACCAACCTCCATACCAACTAATGCATACATGCCCTATACCCTCACGTGCCATGTTTTCATTCCTGAATTTTTTTTGTGGCTTTCCAGTTACTATCCAATATCCCCCCCACTCATTGCACATATAGACTTACAAACACAGACTATTATTAAGCAGCAGCTGACAGGCTGGTAGAGAGGGTTTCATTACATCTCTATTTTCACTGAGGAGCTTAAGTGAAAGATCGGAGTCTAGATCTCAAAGTAGGCATGACAGGCATTGTGAAAAAATATAATGCTAAGGGAATGCTTCTGATCCCACAACATGTGGTAGGCGAATAGTGCAGACACTTTAATGAAAACACGGCAGGTGAGTGAGCTGCTCAGCAGTCTGGCAGGCAGTCACACTTCAGTAAGGACTGAACTTTCAGCCATTCCTCCTCATGGAGAAATAATTGTTTTAATACCTTATCAGATGGCAGAGTTTCCTGCAGGTGTCATCTGCTATGCTTAGATCATAGAAAAAGGGAACTTTGTCCAATGATACTCTCTGTACCTTAAAGTGGAAAGCTGATACCTATTTGTGACACTTATCACAATACCAATAAGCTTATTATAACTCAAATTAACACAGACTAGCATTAAGCCATTTAAAAAAAACTTCAAATGCAAAAGTAAACTAGCAGACATTTTGAAAGCCATGTCAGAGTTTGTAAGGAAATACATGAAAATATAAAGATAAACATTCAAGTCCTCTCTGTCACCAAGGTTGCAATATTAGATGACAGTTTCTTATTTAAAACAAACAATATGGCCAACCGAATACCTATTTTTTCCACAAATTATTGACACAAACATGTTTCTGCATTAGTCCTAACAGAACTGTGAAAACAAAAAGAAATTAGAGACAGCTTGTGGTGGATTGTGCCAAAGGGGACGTGTTGGAATGAACAGCATGCTTTCTATTTTTTTTAAATTATGCACGCTTTCAAGGAGAAAGTAGGCTTTTTGTCATCTAGGTTCTTTTATTAAAGTGATTTCTTTCCATTGTTTTTCTTGAAAAGAAATTAATGCAGGAGGAAAGTATAGCAAGAGTTGAGGTGAACTTGAAGGAAGTTGGAAATAATCAAACAAACAGCTGATAACATGGACTCTGACAAGCTCCTCAATGTCTTTGAGCAAGTAACAACATCAATGGAGTGTGGAAATCCCTATTGTAAGGTGAGACTGAACTTCCAAAAAGCCTCAGAAAAAGACCCTTCTCCTGTTTGCTGTCTGAAAGCAACTCCAACCCACAATATTACAAACTCTAACCTCGGTAGGGCAAGGGGGCAGGGACAAAATCCACCCCAACCAAATGGAGATCACACCAATTTGATTCACATCAGAAGTGCAACCAACTACCCCACTCACCAAGGATTCGGAATTGCAACATACAATTTTAAGTGGAGCTGTGAATAGTGACGGTAGATACTCTGACTTTTTTCTCCATCACACAACTGACCAAGAGTCTCTCCTGCTTTTATTGCCTGCCATGCTGGAAGATACCCCACCCTCTTTGTTTACATTATGAACATACTTTCCCTGATCATCAAATCTTGGATTGAGACTTGAACTCAGAGCTTTTGGCTCAGAGACAGGGACACTATCATCGTGCCACAAGACCTCCAAAGTCCTTCACAAAAGTTATTTATTAAACTCAAACCTGTGAGGATTCGGAGGAAATTCTGAGGATGGAACAAGAAACAGACAGAAGAATAGGAAATGAATACATGCTAGAAAAATTACGTCTAAGGGTATGACAGTTCATGGTACTGGGCTTGTGCCTCAGAGATCATAAATGCAAAGCTCACAACATATTTTTGTGAAAATTGACTGAATAATTTTGATCATTTATTGGAAGGTGACAAAAAAATTACCACAAAATCATTCAAATAGATGCTGTAAAATTCTAATTGGTTCAAAAAAGTTCAATAAAAAAAATACATTATTATCCAGCCAACTTTAAATAAGGTTCCAGTGCCATATTCTATTGATATAGGAAATGAAAATGATTAGCAAGAATCAATGTGCCCAGTACAGATGATAACAGGAGAATTTATAGTGAAGAGCAACGAGATGGCCAGAGAAACAGAACAGCAACTTTGAGTGCTGAGATGCCTATTACAAGGAATTTTGCTTGTTAAGAGCCTCAGCTTGCTTCATGAAAATGTAGTGTTCCATTCTAAGCAGAGTCAACATAGCTTCATAAGAGGGAAATAGTGTCTGATTAATTTATTAGTTTTTCAAAGAGGTTTCATCCATTATGGATCAGGGAGAAGCAGTATATGTATTGTGTTCGGACTTCCAGAAGAGGTTTGACAAGGTATCACACAAAAGGTTAAGTCATAAGAGTCCATGGTGTTGGAGGTGGTACATTGCTGTGCATAGAGAATTGGCTAATGGGTAGGAAACAGCGAGTATGGATATGGGGCTCTTTTTCAGATGGCTAACCTAACCTAATTCCCCAAAGGGATCAGTACCGGGACCGTAACTGTTTATGATACATATTAATGACTGGGAGGAAGGAAATAAATGTACTGTCACCAAATTTGCAGGCAATTCAAAAATAGGTGGAAAGGCAAGATGAGAGAAGGATAGGATGGGCATATTTGTTGCCCTTCAGAGGATTGGTGCAGTCTTGAATGGTCAAATGGCCTCTTTCTGCGCTGGAGGTATTCTATGGCTCTCTGAACTTTGGGCTCACCAATTCTTACTCTACCATCAAACCACAAACATAAGTTTGAAAGAGGACCATATTGCTTGCATATGTTTAAGGTGTGTTTTCGCATGCTGGTGCTTGTAGCTACATAGGAGTAGGCAGGATTGGAACAGCTGAGTGACATTGTTGATCATGCTTCCTACAGTGTATTGAGAACAGAAAGATCGTGGTATGGCAAATAAGTGAACTGACTGTGTTTGTTTTTCCCACTTGACACTAGGATCCGGCATGATATTTGCAACATAATGTGGCCATACACTACAACTCATACAGCATGAAGGGTCAACACATTTTTAAAAACAGAACCTTTATGTTGTCATAGTACTTTTCATTGTCTAATGATTAGTACAAAGCAGTCCTATAGTGAAGTAATCTAATCCATGCCTCTGATAGAAAGATTGCAGACTTCCTACTGATGTTTCCTTTCATGTCGACAAAGGAGAATTGGCCCTTTAACAACCTGTTGGGGCAGCTTGTAATTAAAACCCGATTAAGTTAACCTTGGGCTATACTCTGATAAATGAAAAATGGTTTACTGCTGCACTGGGAGACAATAGGATAAGTCTAATTACTTGTCAGTTTATTACAATGCTGTTAGTCTAATGGTTCTTAAGAATTCTATAGTTATATAAAAATAGCAGATGTTTCTCTATTGTTCAGGAATCTCATTTCAGGCAATAAAAAGGCTTGACTTGCAGTTCAAATTTAAGAAATCATTTCAAACAACTCAAAGGCCAACTACACATGTGGCACAATAACAAAAAGATGTGTGATATTCACTGTAAACTGTCAGTCTCTTTCTACCTTTATTTCTTAATGACACATTTTCTGACATGTATATATTAAATCAATTGATATCACATCCCATACCTATCTCAGCTTCTCTGCCCCTCTTCTAATATATTCTTTCAAACTATAAAACTCAAACATTTCTTTGTAGCTCTTCCTCTACTTGTTGTTTCTTGCCTATGTGGAGCAGATTCCAAGATCCTTCAATGGTTTGTTTCTCCCTCATTGCTTGTTGTGCTTGCTCCATTTTCACTGGATTTGGTCTTTTCGAAAATAACTTCCTTTCGCAGATCATGGAGAGCAGAGACAGTCACAGCATGGGAGATCACGCAGCATGGGAACCAACTTGTCAATGTGGGATTCATTAACTCTGAATTATCTACAGTGAGAAAGGTCACGTTGGGTGGTCAGTCTTACTCAGGGGATAGATCTTAATAAAGCAAGAATTTTTTTAGAAGAGAACTTTCTGATACTTTCACAGGATAGTGATGATGACAAGGCTAATCATTCTTTCGAAACAATATGTTTTTAAGATATTTGGGCAAGACATTTTGAAGTCCAGGAAGAGCATATTGTACAAAATTGCATCATCTTGGGAAAATTCATACAGGAGTCTCTTCTTTGGCTTGTTTTATAGCTAATCTGATGTACTTCAAAATTACCAGAAATATTTTAACAAGCTGTGTCTGTTTAGGTTCTCCGATGTTAATCCCTCCCTTTTTCTCCATGGTTTCACTTCTTCTGGAAGCTCGAGGACCAACCTCCCAGTCTGGCTTTCCCAATGAATGTCTCAGGGATCACCATTTGGGAAATCGAAGGCCTACAGAAACCAATTTATCCTCTGTTCTTTTAAATACATAACAAATCTCAGCCTAGCATGGCCTCAGCATGGACTCCTGATCTCAAGGTGATTCCAGAGCGTCCTCCCAGCCTCATGAACCTCGAGGTGAAGCCCAGTGCAGTCTGGAGCCAAGGCCCGGGGTGTGGGCTGGTGGCTTGGTGGCAGCGTGATCTAGGTTGGAAGATCGTTGTTCTGAACTTTTATTTCTGCAATGCTGGACTTTTTATTTCTTTATTTTCTAAGATTTTGCAACTGAAGAAGCTGTACTTAGTCATTTTTGTACCTAAGATGGCGCTATAAGTGGCCACTTACAAACTTCACTGTACTCATTTGAGTACATGTGACAATAAAGCTAATTCAATTCAATTCAATTCAGAGGCCTGGGAATCCATGGTTTGCTGACCATTTTCTTACATGAATTCTGTTCTGCATTAATCAGGCTATTAGTTTTGGTGGATACTGATCCCAAATTTGCAATAACTTGGTATCTTATCTGGTAGCTTTTTCCACATTTGGGTCCAAATGAATAATGTTAATGCGTTGCTTCATCATAAGAGTCATTACAGTCAAACCCTGACCTGCCCTTGTGCAATTTATTTCTCTAAACTGTGAAATATGATATTTTAATCCGGACTACAAATATAACAAAGTTCCTTGACGGAGAACAAAGGCCAAACACTTGGGTCCTTAAAGACATGAGGATGGGATTTTGGTTTCTGGTGATCATGATGGAACAAGGAGGAAAGAGAGGGAAGGGAGCTTTAATAAGATGCCCTAGCATTGTTCATCTAATGCTATAATGCATGTTAGCCATACGAAAAGTCAATAGTAAAAACTGTCATTGTTTATTATTCTGATCTTGATGTCAGTCAACCTCTCCATGCTCCCATTGACAGAAAACTCACTAAAACTTCCTTCATCCAGCTGCCTGGGGTGTCTGCTGCATTTTGCCCCCTATTGGGATGGCAGCTAATCATTACACCTTACTGCACATTTCCCCCCATTTTCAAGTTGTGGTTGGGTTTTTCCAGGGGAGGGCCTCCAATCCAAAGCCACCTTGTGGCTGATAACACAAGTACAGCTACATAAATAATTTTAGAATCAAAGGATAAATATAGTTCCAGAAAGAAACAACAAGAGTTATGTGACGAAGAGCGAAATTATGCAACAGTCCCATAAAATTTGGGACAGTTAATCACAGGCTGTTCCTCCAATTATGGCTGCTCTACATTTTTATTAGCTACTCTTGCTTGTGGCATTGGGGTTTGATACTCAGTTTCACCTTTCTCGAACTTGCTAATGTGAGAGGCCTGTTTGTTTCATTGTGGGGTACATTCCAGGCATTCCATACATTCCATGAGGGAACATTGCTGCTGATCTCCATTCTGAAGGGATTAATGTTCATTTTACATTGGCTTTATCCATTTTACAACTATTATACATAACCTGTTTGACAGAGACAAGGAATTTTGCCGTAAGTTTTGAGGGAACCGAACTTCAGTTCCTGATGTCCTAGTAATGTTACCTAATTACATATATATTATATATATATTTGTTATTATCTTGCAGTAAATGTCTGTGTTAGCTCAGAATGGTGGCTCTTCTGTGGATAGTTTTTGATGAATTATCTACCAGTACTCACAAGATAGGCCCAAGACAAAGCAAAGACAAAGGAGGATCGCTGATAGTGAACTACCTCAAACAGGCCTCATCCAGAATCAGAGATAACACATTGTGGAGCTGGTGGAACACAGCAGGCCAGGCAGCATCAGAGGAGCAGGAAAGCTGATGTTTCAGGTCAGGACCCTTCTTCTGAACATGAACTTTCCTGCTCCTATGATGCTGCCTGGCCTGCTGTGCTCCTCCAGCTCCACACTATGTTATCTCAGTCTCCAGCATTGGCAGTTCTTACTAACTCATCCAGAATTACATGCTGGTAGAGGTTGCAAATACCATAAGTAATAGGGATGGGTATCTGGGGGAAATACCACATATTTCAGATCTCATTTTTGTGTTGGTGACAGTAATGACAACGCAATGACTATGAAAATGCTAATTCTCAATTGACTACAATTGGAAGCATGTGCCACGCCTAAAACGAATCGCACAGGCAGTAACTGGAGGCACAATAGGAAATTTGCAGCAACTGATGGAATTGTAACCAAGGTGCTTCCTCAACATTTGTGAAAAGGGTGCTTTTCTGCTGCAGCCAATCAGTGTGGCATTCGGTTTGACTGGAACTGGTATCTGGTAATGTTAAGTAAGGGCTTATCATATTGCACAAGTGCTCAACTGAATTTAATAAAGAGTGGGACAAGTGACACCAATTCATTTAATAAAGAGTGGGACAAGTGACACCAATTCATTCACATTGAAAAGAGGGAACTAGAATCTGGTAACTCAAAAACACACACCAAAGTGACTATTAACTCATATTGCCAAAGGAATATGGGTAATACTGAGTGGCAGCATACTTTACATCTCACCTAGTTTATTTTACATTGACTTGGAAAAGAAGATCAGGTGATACATGATATGTGCTGAATCACTGTCACTTATTTTTATCCAGCGATGAATGTGAGAATTGTCCTCATCATAAATATAACAAAATGCAGGCCAACATATACCAATAAAGCACAAATAAATCAAACATGCTTTGACCAGGTTCATTTGTGTTGCTAGAATACTCACCTGACAGATAAGGTTATTTGATGACTATTAATACAGATTTGTGGGAGGTAAACCAAGTTTCAAAAAAAAATGAAATTTTTGAGGAAATAAAGGAGCACACTGTTACATAAAATGCAGTCAATGTTGAATACATGAATTTCCAAAGTATTGTGATGTGCCGCTAGATAGCAGTTATTGATAAGATTAAAGCACAGATTTCATAGGGAATATGGCAAACTGGGTAGCAAAATGCCGAAAGAGCAGAAAGCAAAGATGATGGAAAAAGATAAATTGGGTAAGTCACATGTCGATGTTAGGATAATTCCACCTTTTGCAAAATATGTATGCACATATGAAAGATCTACATTCATGTAGAGAGGGCATGATATGAAAATTTGCTGATACAACAACAAAACGAAGCATGGTTAAACAAGATGAAATCTGTATGCAGCTTCAGCATAATAGACTGGGCAGATAAATATTAGATGAAATTTGATACAGAATATTTGAACATTTGAAACACATTTGAAAGGATAGTACGGAAATAACTATGCATTAAATGATAAAAGTATAAATGAAATAGAAGGACTGAAATTCCTCAGAAATCTTTAAAAGTGAGGTTAAATTGATAATACTGTGAATAAAATCTTATAGAAGCATGTTTTAATGCCTGTCAATATAGACATGGGCTTAGAATTTATTTTGGTTAGCTGCCTGAAATAATATCTAGTTCTGATTGCGGCTAAAAAGTTGAGCAAGACCCCATTATACATTTCTTACACTAATCTTTGTGACTGATATATTGTTTGGACATAATTTCCTTCCAGTGAGTAGAGCATTCTCCATTCACGAGGTCAAAGTATTTTTTTCAAGGATTCTTGGTGAGATTTCCTCCAAGAATTCTTTTCTGATTTTGGTGATAATTCTGGCTTTGGTTCCATTTATTATTCTCAGTAACTCATTTATTAGGTAATACGGTCATGTGGGAACAATATCTCCTGTTCATAAATTAACACGTGGGGTTTGTGAATTCACATGAGACAGGATTAGAAGAATTCATCAATAGCTTCAATTATCATCACTCCATTAACCTTAAAGCCACGATACACAAGGAACATGTTAATTTCATCAACACATAATTGGCACAAGATGAGAAACAGAAGTGAGCAACAAAAGTCTTCTTTTAAAATGACTGATACACATGTTCACAAAAAATGTCATCACTTTAAGTACATATTCTGCAGACTTGTGAGACTCACTAGTGAGCCTATCAGTAACAAGTGTGGGTGAGAATCAGCCTTTGCTTACAGGAGCACGAGGGAGATAGATTCTGTGATTGGAGGAGAAGCTGCACATGTATTCTGTCATTCTCTTATACAGGGAGAAAGGACAATCTTTCTCTGATTGATTAGTCCTGTGATTGGGAGCTTTCAGTTGTGAACTTGCCTGTCACTCTCATGCATTTTGACTGTTGTCACACACATCTATATAAGAACATAAGAACTAGGAGCAGGAGTAGGCCATCCGGCCCCTTGAGCCTGCCCCGCCATTTAATAAGATCATGGCTGATCTTTTTGAGACTCAGCTCCACTTACCCGCCCACTCACCATAACCCTTAATTCCTTTACTGTTCAAAAATTTATCTAGCCTTGCCTTAAAAACATTCAGCAAGGTAGCTTCAACCGCTTCACTGGGCAGGGAATTCCACAGATTCACAACCCTTTGGGTGAAGAAGTTCCTCCTGACCTCAGTCCTACATCTGCTTCCCTTTATTTTGGGGCGATGCCCTCTAGTTCTAGTTTCACCTGCTAGCGGAAACAACCTCCCTGCCTCCACTTTATCTATTCCCTTCATAATCTTACATGTTTCTATAAGATCTCCCCTCATTCTTCTGAATTCCAATGAGTATAATCCCAGTCTACTCAGTCTCTCCTCATAATCCAACCCTCTCAACTCTGGAATCAACCGAGTGAATCTCCTCTGCACCCCCTCCAGTGCTAGTATATCTCTTCTCAAGTAAGGAGACCAAAACTGCACACAGTACTCCAGGTGTGGCCTCACCAGGACCCTATACAGCTGCAGCATAGCCTCCCTGTTTTTAAACTCCATCCCTCTAGCAATGAAAAGGCGAAGAAAGCAATATTCACATGATTATAGTTCAAAGAATTGTGGATGCCGTAGCTCTAAAAAAAAGGAAGTTGCTGGAGAAAATCAACAGGTCTGGCAGCATCTGTGAAGAAAAAAATAGCTAACATTTTGAGTTCAGTAACCCTGTTTTAGAACTGACAGCTGCTAGGAAAATGTGGTATTTATGCCGATGGGGTGGGGTTGAGAGGCAGCCCAGAGAAAGAGAGGAAAAATAGATTGCAGACTAAAGATATTCTTGATCATAAGCCAGTGAAGAAGGGAAGCTAGATAAGTGATAATGGGGATAATGTAACATTGTTTTCTGTCATTGTATTTGGCAGCATCTGTGGAGAGAAAGTGGAGTTAATGTTTCAGGCCCAGTGACCCTTCTTCAAAACGCTTCTCAAGAGCCGTTCTGAAGGAGAGTCATTGGATCCTAAGTGCTAAATCTGCTTTTTCTAGGTGAGTGGGTGCAGTTTGGTAGTTATGGGAAAAAAATACATTGTTAAGGACTGATTTAACTTGAAGCAAGCTGGATACTAATGTTAGTAAGTGACAGGTAGTACAATAAACTGTTAAAGGAATTCTGTAGTGTACTGAGTTGTTAAACTCGAGAATTTTCTCTAACTGGACAGGATCAAAGTCAGGAATTAATGTAAATAGCATGAAAGAACAAGTGTGGATTGACCTTCAAGTTGACTTGCCACCTCTGGCCACCTCTGTCTCAAAAATGAATGACAACCTCTGTCCCCTATCTCCTGAATGCTGAGACTGGGAGACTGCCTCTATTTAACTGGCAACCTGGCCATATAATGGGGTAGGGGCTGGGAAGGGTGTCCGTGAGGGGGCGGGGGACAGGGGCAATCTGCCACCAAAATAATGTCTATAATAGCAGCTTTGCAGATTTAAATAGATTTTGCATTTCACTAGCATGCATTGCACCCACACCATCTTTGAAACCTCATTGTGTACCTGGATAAACACTGCCAGTCCAAGGCTACCCTGCATAGTTTCTGACATTTGCCTGGACATGGCAGATGCAGGAAACTGGTGCCTGGCTTTGCAGGCAGTGACCAGGAGATCCTGCCGGGCCATCTAGAAGAATGTCCAACACTGTAGGTAAAAGACCAATGACCTGCTCTCCGATAACTCACACTCACGCTATTTCTGCTACTGTACTCACCTCCCATCAAGTATTGTACTCTACCACTCCTCGTATCAGCAATTGGAAACCTAACTTAAGAATTTTAGTATTTTGTTATATCTCTGTGGGTCCTTCAGGAATTAACATGAGACTACAACCTTTTAATACATTTCTGAATATTCATTATAAAAATCAATTCTGGATTACATTGTCGTAATGAATCCTATATCATAGATCATATGATAATTAAAAATAGTTATAACATGACAATTCCACTTGAAATGTGAACACAATCTTCAAATTCACCTAAAGAAAAATTGGATATGCAAACAAATATATCAGAAAGAGTACAACACTGTTTAGAGTGAGACATCTCCACTTCAATTTTTATTTAAGTTAGAGGAATTCCTATTGCAGCTTTTAACTCTAAGACGAATCAAAACATGACTATTCTGGATTACTGACCTTTATGTTTTAAAGAAAGTTCTTACTGTCCTCTTTGAGATAGAAGACAGCTGCTATTGTTTATTGTTGCAGGCAATGGATGGGGAGGCAATAGCCTAGTGGTATTTTCATTGGACTGTTAATCCAGACGCAGATAATCTTCTAAGAGTCCAGGTTCGAATGCTACCACAGCAGATGGTGGAATTTGAATTCAATTTTTAAAAAATCTGGAATTAGGAGTCTAAATGATGACCATGAACTGATTTTCAGGAAAACCCATCTGGTTCACTAACGTCCCTAAAGATCAGAAAACACATGACACCAAGTTATAGTCCAACAGGTTCATTTGAAATCACAAGCCTTTGGAGCCTCAGTCCTTCTTCAGGTGTCAGACTAAGGAGTGAGGTTCCGAAAGCTTGTGTTTTCAAATAAACCTATTGGTCTATAACTTGGTTTTGTGTGATTTCTGACCTTGTCCACCCCAGTCCAATACTGGCACCTCCACATAATGTCCTTTAGGGATGGAAGCTGCTGACCTACAGGTCACTCTCAACTGCCCTCCGGGCAATTAGAAATCAGCAATAAATATCAATGTCCTCATTCCATGAATGAATTTTTTTTAAAAAGGCAGAATTTTTGATGGATCATGGTAATCCTTTTCCAGAAAGTATATTTGATCATGAACAATCAAAGCCAATCGTACATCCTTGACTGTAAACCTGTCAAAGTTCTTGCAATAGCAACATTTCAATTTCATACAATGTTTAGTTCTGTGTAAATTTAACATCTTAATTGTTGATTAATTTGGTGGTTTCTTTTACATTAATGCTTCCTTTCTTATTAACATAATGAGCAGAATAACAACTAGTACTTCAAATGTGGTCTAACCATGAAAGTTCCCTATATCTCAATTCTGTCCCAAAAAGTTTAGTTCTCAGTTTGTTTTCCTCATATGTCCTTACTGACCTGTGGCATAACTTTGTACTCTTTGTATTTGTACTTAGAGATTTTCCCAAAAGACTTGTGCAGGAAAAAAATGGGGACAGAGATTATGATCTAAAAGTGTTAAATTCTCTATAGACTGTAAATGTTATAATCAAAAGATGGGGACTATTCCTCGAGCTAATATTGAACTTTAATGGAACACTGCACGAGGAGAGAGACAGAGAGATCAGAGTGGCAGTGTGGTAGACAATTAAAACTACAAATCAAATTAGAAATTCCACCACCAAGCTTGAGGACTGAATGGATGTATTCCACAAAATAATCACCCAATGTCTCCAGTACAGAATAGATCACATTATGAGCAGTGAATACTGTTTATTAAACTAAAGGAAGTACACGTAAATCAATGTTTTAACTAGAAGAAGTGTTTGAGATCGTGGACAGTGAGGAGAGAAAAAGTGTAAGGACTGTGATATATATCCTTACAAGGAAAAATACAGTGGAAAGTGATTGCATTTTGCTTTGTTTTTATTTGCTTTTCCCTTTGATAATACGTAACATCTACGTTTGAACTGTCTGCTGTGAGGTAACATTTTTTGTTCTTTTCCAGTATTCTAAAAAGGAATCTTTGAATTCACAAGTAATACACTCAGTACTATTGTACTTGGGAGATTTAGCGTGCCACATCACATTACACCAAGGATGGTATTCATGTATGCTGGAGATTCAAAGCAATTGCGTATTCTCAAGCCTGCTTCACATCCAGTGACAGTAATAATTAAAAATAGCCAATGCATAACATAAGTTTAGTTGAAAATTTGCCTACATGCAGAGTTCAACAGAGTCACAAAGATAGAAGTTACGATTAAACCACTTAGATCTCATTTAATTTGCTGTCATAAGTAAACATGTAGGGCAGGGAATGATAAGTGTTGGAATGTCTATCTGAAACAAATATTCAAGTAAGTGTGATGTATTATTAATCAGCTGGCTGCAAGTTTCACTAACATCAAATATCTACCTTATTATGTCTTGCCTGAGGACTGTTTTTAAAAATAGAAGATTTCTCATTCATTCCTGTGATATAGGCATTCCTGCCTGGGCCAGTGTTTACTGCTTATCCCTAGTTGCCCTTGAGAAGGTGGCAGTGAGCTGCATTCTTGAACCGTTGCAGTCTAATTGGCATGGGAACACCCACAATGTTAAAGAGGGAGTTCCAGGATATTGCTTCAACTTGTACATAATCAAGTCTGGTTGATCCCAGATCAACCATTACATTTGATCAAAACACCCTTAATTTTCATTTATCTTGTGTAGAATTCAATGTCTGACTTTTGACCAAGAAGTCAAACTCTTTCTCCTTAACACCTGATTGATGCTAAAATCAAATTCGCCCTTGTGTAAAGGTATTGATTCTCAGCTCCTGATATCTGGGTTTGCTTTCAAAGTTACAATCTCATTGGTGAATGCTGCATTCCCCCCTAAGCCTGACCTCTGATTATGACATATTGCATCAGGAAGGAACAGGCCAGTTCAAACTCGATGACCTTGAGGTTGCAGAGCAGGCAAATAATTGTGCATCTCCTGGAGAATTCAAGACACTTGAGAAGAATGTTGATGGAGGCTATTTGCGCATCTCCGTCAAATGCCTATAAGGAATATGCAAACAGAATAAAGCTGAATAAGTCTTTGGAGTGAGGAGGGTGAAGCACAATTATCTTGTTATCAGGTGGCACAGAATTGTCATCAGTTGTTGCCACTAACTGGTCTCTGCCTTCTGAACAGTGGTCTTGATCCACATTTGAGTGAATAGCAGCAGTAACACTATAGAAGCCTGAACCCAGCTCTTGCCTTCTTTACCCCAGCTCATCAGTGATCTGTCTAAAGAGGAGACAAGATTGCAACCCAAAATAAATAACAGAAACATAAGCATTAATAAGCAATGTAAGTATCATAGTGGCCTTCGATATGATTTTTTGTGTGAACTTATTCACCTGGAGCTGTCATTTGCTCCAGTGTTTTTGTACGTCTTTATCAACCATCATACAGGGAAGGAGATGCAACCTGCAGAGACGAGGAATTGAAAAGGTTGTTAAAATTTTCTTGTGAATATACAATGCTGAAAGATGTCAGGTCAAGTAATGGAGGCAATGGCATTGTGAAAATGAATGGCAAACATCAGCGAAGCAACAGAATGCAAATGTTCTGGGATTATGGTGACTTTATTCTGAAGCTATGGATGGTGATGGTATAGGCTTCAGCTTTCTTTCCATCAAATGGTTGACCAGGAATCTCTTCCATACTTAACGCCTGCTGTTGACATGTGATGGAAAGATTTGCATGTTGATATTTAATCTATTTGGCCACATTATGAATGCACACTTCTTGGCCCATCGAGTCCTGTGGTAGGACATGAACCCAGATCTTCTGACACAGACACAGGTGCACTACACACTGCACCACAAGACTTCATAATGCAAATGTATGCAGTAACAAATCAAGCAACTACTAAATGGAGAATGGCACAAAGCCAATATTAAAGTTGCACCTTCCTATAATAACCGCTTGGTGGTGAAATCATTGAATATCTTGTGATAAACTAGGGTATTGTCATTGATCCTCCCTCCCACCTCCTGAAACACTCTTTGTCCAGCTGACCTTGCGTTGGTGTTGATGTCATTTCTTCTCTTGTACTACACTTCTTTCAGGAGGGCCTTGAAAACATTTGTCTCAAACCAGGAAGCGCTGCTTCATTCCCTAATGCGGCATGGTTAAATTTTCCCTTGAAAACAATCACAAAACAAAACAGTTAGACCAATGACAGAAGAACAGTCAAAATGCACACAACACTCTGGTGAGGAATCCAAAACTGTCCATGCGTCCAACACAACAATACAATCACACTTTATTCCTCCTATTTATTAAGCTCCTATTTATTCCCAGAGCACACTGACTACAATCAAGTCCAGACTTTAGGGTAGGTTCTGGGGTGACAAAGAGTAGTAGATGTGCAATGTACTTACAATTCACTTGGCAGTCAGGACCAAATCCAGCCCTGACACCCTTTCAGAATACTAACCCTTCTTTTTCTCTTATTGCATCTAGCTTTTATTTTTTGAGATGAATCTAGGATCCTGTCTTCAATCATTCTAAATCTTTACCATATGCAGTGTGAATAAATACTTAGTGAAACTTGCAGCCTTTTCAGTCCCTCATAATCTCATGTTTGCTATTTCTGTGTGTAATTTTGTTTTCAGTCTACAGCAAAGAAGGTGATTCAGGTTCATCACTTAATTGGACTTTAATAGCCACTAAATACCCTTTTCTGAAGTTTGGAATCTAAAAGCAAGGTCATTGTTTTGATGGAGAAGGTCGTTTTTTTCTCTCTCTCCTAAATTCCAGGTATAATTCATGGTCTGTCTGTGTTCCTATACTGGTACTGTAAACTAGACCTCTGAAGCCCACTCATTGAGGATTTCGGGTTTAAAGGCTGCATATATGTGGTATGTCACAGTTAGTAACATAAACTTTAGCTCCTGCTCATTGATCAAGCATCCAGAAGTAGTCTTGGGAATCATCAGTCCCTCTTGAAATTTCATTATCTTTGGTTTAAAATGTGTGACATCCATATCCTTTTGCACATAAATACTGTCACACAGTCATCTGGTTGAGAAACTGATGCTGTGGTGACAAAGAGATTGTCTCTTAGCTCTATTGCTATTTCTGTGCTATCATTCATCAATTTGCATGACTTGACAGCAGACAACAATCTCCACTATCTTGTAGTGAATCACATATATCAAGTCCCAGTATAAAATATCTCTTTTGAGGTTATTTGTTGATTATCTTCCTAGTAAATTTAAAGAAAAAAATGCTCATTCTCTCAGACAAACAGAATGAAATGTCTTCCATTTGTTAATAGCAGGCTGCTAAATAGTCTCATTCTCTGAACTACAAGAAGATTATAAATTCTTTGAACACAATTGAAAACACCTCGATAGTGACAAACAATGACTTAAAGTTGAAATGGTTTTAACCCTGAGAGAATAAATCATATCTGATGCAGAAATCATGCTTAAAAATCCACAAAAAAATCAAATAAATATACTTTGAAAAATCTTTAAAAGCAAAGAAACTGCAATCATAGCCATGATTCTCTTTATCAGCATGTGGCTTTCTTCTGGAGAAATTGAAAAGACAATGTCATAGATTTTCACAAGACAGATGACATTTCTACTTATTCTTACTGTACTTCTGACAGTCGCAAAAACAAATCCCAGTTAAAGAAATCCAAAATAGAATAAGTAACAAGTCGCAAAAAACTGTTTTTGTTAACTAATGGATGATAAGACACTACTCTACCTGCAAATAAACAGAATCAATTGCTTTTCACTTGCTGATAGAAGGCAGCTAAATAGTAAACCATAAACACTGTGGCACAAATATTACCCCTGGTGCTGAAAAACTAGAAAGTTGCAGACTAAATTTCTCATGAACAATACAATTTGAGTAGCAGGATGAAGAATAAACACAATTTGTCATTTTTTAAGATAGGAAATAGTTTCCTTTTAAGTGTGATTGAATGGCTTTAATAGACTTCCTGCATACTGTCTCACTAAGCAGAAGATAGGTCAGGAGACTGATGGACTCAACCTTCAGCCTTGTCCTTCAATCATCCGTTAAACATCTCAGTGCACCTAATCATCTGTTATTGCTGTGTTATATCGTTATTGGCAAAAAAAAACAGATGACCCATCTCCACACCTCTATCTGCAGCCAAAAGTTTCCTACAGAGATGTAAAAATCAACAGACTGTTTGAGAACTCCAGTGCCAGCCACCTTTCTTAAAATGCCATCATTGAATTATTTTATATTGACAAAAAATTACACTCTGCACAGGAGGAAGAAATAAATGGCAATGGCATCTTGTGCACATGATTTATTGCAGGGGAACCTAATTTGCCACTTTGTAAGGATACAGCCAGTAGATAATGGAAATTGGTGGATGATCAAGAGTCCGCTGTTGCCTTTCAATAGGTTTTTTATATTAACTTTATGGATTTCATTAAATTCTGGCTGATGATTCAGATTGTGAAACATGGGAATGGATATTTAAGGATATTTCTGTTCCTCTTCTATCATCTGGCAGGCTGCCTGCCACACAACTCAAAGTGCAGCATGACAGGAAGTCCACTGACAATGACACCATTCTTCAGTGCCGTGATGAGCGGGCATTGGCTAGTTTGGATTTGTCCTGTATTTTTAATCATTATGTAACTCAACAATGTTTCCACATTGCCAGAGAGATGCTAATGTTGTTGTGGTGTTGGAAAACTCGACTCAGAGTGCAGTTAGTCCTAGAGCACGAGACTTGAGGCTGAGAAGTTATCAGGGCCTGTAGGTCTTTGCTGTGCCTCAACCATTTCCTGATATGACATAGACTAAATTGAGATGAATATAAAGGGAAATATGGATGCTGTGAAATGAGGAAGTAGTGAAGGTAGTTTTTGGCTGTATACAATGAGAGAATAGTGTTAGTTTGCGAAGAGATGAAATAGAGAATCAATTTGGAATGTACAAAGAGGCTTTCTAATCTGGCTTCTATGTTTTACGATATGATGGCTAGCAAGAGAGCTGGAGATGCATGGAGTGCTCATAAAAGAAGAGGAATGATGAAAAATTGTGGGTTTTTTTATTTATTTGTGGAATGTGGGCATTGCTTGCTGGCCTGCATTCATTGCCCATCCTTAGTTGCCCTTGAGAAGGCAGTGGTGAGCTGCCTTCTTGCATTGCTGCAGTCCACCTGCTGTGGATTGACCCATGAGGGAGGGAATTCCAGGATTTTTACCCAGCGACAACGAAGGAACAATGATATATTTCCAAGTCAGGATGATGATTGACTTGCAGGGGATCTTGAAGAGTGTAGTGTTCCCATGTATCTGCTGTCCTGGCCCTTCTAGATAGCTTACTCTCATTGCTTTTGTGGGGTCAATTAACCTGTTTTCAAATTGAATTCAAGTGCCACAAGTTATAGTGTTCACAATGATCTTATCATGCCACTTCTGTCCAGGCCTTTTGACAGTAGCATGTGGCTGCTGGGGAAAAATACATTTTTCCAACCTCTGAATTTGTTAACTGCAATATGTAATCTCTCTCTAAGAGGTGAATCTCCACTTTTAAGCATTTAGGTATTGTTGTAGAAATTTTGCAAGTCACAGGACCAGGCAAGCAAGAGAGCAGTTTACCCTTCAAGTATAAATGAGGACTGGAAGTCATGCTAAGTCATTCTTATTTGGATTTTGGCATCCAATTTTGGTTGATTAAGCCTTTGTGAAGTAAGTTTGAACATTTTTCTCTGCTAATTGAACAATAATAAGGGAAATGACAATGCTGGTAAAAGTTGTTAAATGTCACATTAAGCAATTATTAAGCATGAAGGAATACAAAAAAGTACAAGATTGCAGAAGTTCAGAAATCTTCCTGCTTTTTCCAAGCACATGGCACAATTTGCAATCTCCTACTTTTCATCTACCTTTCCAAAAAGCAAGGAAAATGTGTTTTGCGATTATGTTCTACACAAGACTAATATACAAAAACTAGGACAGATTTGTCCTTTTTTGCAAGATATGAGATTTTCTTTGCAAAAGCCAAGCTATCAACTTTCCTGAAATATCACATTTTAAAAAAAAATGAATTTATAGCCATGGATTGAAAGAAAGATTTGTATTGTATGTGGAAGATTCAGATCACTGATTAATTCATAGAACTTTATCAACAGTGAATTATATTTAAAATAGTAATACTTCAGCCAATCATGCTAATTTCCTCTATGTCTATCAATAGTGAGACCATTTTCTTGATGAGATAAGAGACTGTAAGAAATTAATTGAAGTCATTGCAATTTTATTTTCCAGGCTAAGTATAACATTAATAAAGAACTTTTTTATTATATTGGAGAACAATCTGTACAGTGAAACCCAGATTCATTTAGGTCAATATTAACTTTGAACTTAATCTGAAATACCACAATGCTGTCAAGCCAAATCCTATGAAGGATTATAAGGAAAAATCTACATCTTTCTCACTCTGAGATAGTAGGAACTGCAGATGCTGGAGAATCTGAGATAACAAGGTGTAGAGCTGGATGAGCACAGCAGGCCAAGCAGCATCAGAGGTGCTGTTTGGCCTGCTGTGTTCATCCAGCTCTACACCTTGCTATCTTTCTCACTCTACCTACTTCTGTTATACCCTCAGCACACCTATGAAATTTTCAAACCATACACATCTCCACTTCAATATCTTGCCTTTTTTTCCCATGGGACAAAACGGCCCATAGTCACAAAAGGATGGACCAGTAGAAGAGACTCCAAAATCATGAAGATATAACAAGAGCCCTGGAGCTTACTGGAGTAGGCAGATTTATGAATGTTAGAGAAGAAGAGATTGGAATTCCTTCACTCAGCTCAGCATCAATGCAGCAACTTCACCCTGCATTCCTTAACAGTTTCTAATCAGGTGACTATTGCATTAGGATGTTGGGGTCTCTGTGGTGGTCGTTTGGTGGTCATTTGGGCTTGGCTGCTTCATCAGTAGTTGAGTGGTGGCAACCTATTACTAAGCTTTCCCAGGCTCAGCTACTGAGAGCTCACTGGTGATAAATTTTTCAAAGATTCTCAGGTGAGAATCTGCCTACTCCAGTAAGCTCCAGGGCTCTTGTTATATCTTCATGATTTTGGAGTCTCTTCTACTGGTCCA
>NC_063332.1:155107667-155119313 GCF_021869965.1 Rhincodon typus | reverse complement strand
TCAGCCTTCCTGCTCCTATGATGCTGCTTGGCCTGCTGTGTTCATCCAGCTCTACATCTTGTTATCTCAGATTTTCCAGCATCTGCAGTTCCTACTATCCCTGGGATTATTGGGTCTTTTTCAGATTGGAAACCAACACTTGGCATCTGACACCCTCTGAAAGGACCCCCAACTCTGAGTTAGAGTCAGTGACTTCAAAAGGTTCTAAATTACTTACCATAATTGTTATGCATGAAAGGTTAGAGGGATTAAAACCTGCTCTAACTGTGTTACTGAATCCTCAATCATTCATGCTAGCCACTCACAACTCCCACTTATGAACATTTTACTTGATTCCCCCCACTATCCTATGCCCCAACTACCATTACCCCTACACATCTGCCACCTGACACCCTTGCTCACCTGCCATCTTACCCACTCACTTACCACTCTAACCCCTCAACCTCCCCACCCTCTACCCATCTCTATTCCATTCCATACTGGGTGTCCTACCTTTTACCCATCTGTTTACTACCCAATCCCTCACCCACTTTCCTTACAAACTTACTCTCTCGCTTTGTCAATGAGGCTTTGGACCTTGAAACCCCAAAGTTACTGTACAAAAGAGACATGATTTAGCCTCTGGCATTCATTTTCCACTGCATGAAAGTTGTCACTTACACTCTATGTTTCTCAGGAGACCTGAATCAGAGATTCTACTTAGTGATTTGTCCATCTCTCCTCAGATTATTTCAATATACACAGATGTAATCTAAACAGACCAGAGGGTTTAACCTTTGAGGTTAATTTATTCAGTCCATTCTTTTTGAATTTTAAATTCACTTATTGTTCAAACTATCATTTGATGTCATATCCATCTGTTCTGCCTCCCTGTTAAATACTGAAACAAAATAATCGTTAATATCTCTGCTTTGTCTCCATTGTCCTCTATGGTATTGAACTGTATATCTCTTAATGGTCATATTCCCATCACAGCTTTCCTTTTTCATTGATGTGTCTGTTAATCATTTTATTATTTTGTTTTATGTTCCTTGATCACCTAACTTCATACTTGCTCTTTATTTTGTTCACTATTTTTTGACTTTGTTCCAAATCTCTTTGTCTCCTCTGTTAGACAAGAAAGGATTGTATATCTATATAGTTTGTGCCTCTTTTTTAAGCCTTATTTTCCTCGTATGTTTTTATGCATCTTCATGTTTTACTAGCCTTGAATTTGTTCTTGCCTAATAGTAGACTGTACTTTCCTGCCATTCTGTTTGGCACTATTTCGTATTTCACATTGTTGTCCTGCATCACTTTTTGCCAATATTATTGCCCATTTTATGTCCACAACTTCTAGTTTCTGTCCCTGAAAATCAGTTTTCTTCCAATCTATAGCTTAAGTTCCCTTGAGGAAGAATGACATCTTCGTGTGAACTTTTTAACCAAACCGTAACTCTCATTAATCTATAACTCCCAGTTTTCAGATTATGCTCAGAAGCATATTATTCATTCAATGCTTCAATGATGAATAGTGCTGAAATGTAGATGTTCATGGGAGAACAAAATCTATTATTTATGTGAGAATAGTACTGGGAATGTCTAGACTTACAAGTAAAATTTGGCAGCTGTCCCTACTTTGGTCTCTCATCGAAAGTAGAACTTCTTGTCAAAATCAAACAGAAGATGGGATCCCAATTTGTCTTCTGATATTTTCTACATTGACAATTAAAAATTTAGTAAAAAGCACTTCCCCAGTAACATTGGGTCAGAATCTATATGAGGACAGAGTCCATTGACATCTACCAGGAGTCAGACTTGCCCTATGCTATTACCACAACAGTTTTCTCCACAAAGTTATTGAAAATGTGAGCTGATAATCATTCAGTGAGAGAAATTGGGCAACCAGAACCTCAGTTAACAGAACAACTGGTAGGGTATCTCCTTAATCATGTGACTTAAGGAATCTGAAATAAACAGCAGAATGACGAAAAATGACAGGTAAATTCAATGTTAAATCAAGTGCAGAAAGAGAAATGACGAGAGAACTGCTTTAGGAAGGATGTTGTTAAACTTGAAAGGGCTCAGAAAAGATTTACAAGGATGTTGCCAGGATTGGAGGGTTTGAGCTAGAGGGAGAGGCTGAATAGGCTGGGGTTATTTTCCCTGGAGCATCAGAGGCTGAGGGGTGACCATATAGAGGTGCATAAAATTATGAGAGACATGGATAATGTAAATAGGCAAGGTCTTTTCCCCAGGGCGGGGGGTCCAAACTGGAAGGCATAGGTTTAAGGTGAAAGGGGAAAGATTTAAAAGAGATTTAGAGGGTAGTGCATACATGGAATGAATTGTCAGAGGAGGTGGTGGAGGCTGGTACAATTACAACATTTTAAAAGGCGTCTGGATGGGTATATGAACAGGAAGGTTTTAGAGGGAAATGGACCAAATTCTGGCAAATGGGACTAGATTACTTTATGATATCTTGTTGGCATGGATGAGTTGGACCCAAGGATCTATTTCTGTGCTGCACATGTCTGTGACTCCATGACAGACCAAGGTTGGTTAAGTAGTCATAGATCACAGAATCCCTACAGTGTGAAATAGGCCCTTTGGCCCAACAAGTCCACACTGACCCTCAGAACATCCCACCCAGACCCATCCTCCTATAACCCACCTAATCTACACATCCCTGAACACCTTGGGCAACTTAGCATGGTTAATCCACCTCGCCCACACATCTTTGAACTGTAGGAGGAAACCGGAGCATCCAAAGGAAACCCACGCAGACACAGGGAGAATGTGCAAACTCCAACAAACAGCTGCCCGAGGGTGGAATCAAACCCAGGTCCCTAGCACTGTGAGGCAGCAGTGCTAACCACTGAGCCACCGTGCCACCCTTAAAGAGAGAGAAAAGCAGTGACAGAAAATGAAAATAGGTAATATGTAAAATTTAAATTCAAAAGCTTTTAAAAACTCCCCAAAATTTGAAACCTGAAGCCTGGGACTTGTTACATTTTAGTGTCAATCAAGTTGATAAATTACAAACCCTAAATATCTGTGGTGAGTTTATTTCGTACTTACTGTGTAAATGTAGCAATGTCATACTCATCAATATATACCCATGGTGTGGCAGGGCACAAGCTCCTGTTTTCACAAAGTTAATGGTGAAACAGTACAATCTGGCAACAATTTCATTTTTGTTCTCTTTCATGGGATGTCAGCATCACTGGCAAGGCCACTGTTTGATAACAATCCCTGACTGCCTCTGAAATTAGTGTTTTCTGAGTCATTTCAGAGGGCAGTTAAGACTCGATCAAATTGTTGTGTGTCTGAAGTCACATGTAAGCTGGATGAGAAAAGGATGGCAGGTTTCCTTCTCTAAAGCACATTAGTGAACCAGATCTGGCTTTACAACAATCCATGATAACTGCTATGTCTCCGAAGGCAACCAAGGCTAGCTTGATGTTCCAGTTTTGTTTTTATTAATCAAATTTTAAGTTTCCACCAACCCATGACCCCAGAGTATTAATCAACTGATGTTACCACTTGCTACCACTTCCATGACATACTAACTGTTCTGGATATATATGTATTTACTGCTCATTTGCCCTTTGTCTGAAGTTGTACTGTTTAGTCTTAAATCATGCAAAGTGCCATAAGTTTTACTGCTACTTTGACTGCAAAATGTGCATACATGAAAGTAAGTGAAGAAAAAGTATTTTTGCTTTTAAATACAAACAGCTGCTATCCAGTTTATATTTAATGAATTTTGGGAAATCATTCAACAGCTGATGTTTTTGAACAATGGATTTCCACTCTGAAGAGTGTTTTGATAGTGATTAGAATGAACTGTCAAATTCTGACTTTCGTCATCTGATTGTTTTTTAATACCTTTTAATGAAATAAAATGCTTTTCAAAAAGGAAAAACACAGAATTGAGGTGGTTTCAGTGATCACCTAACCAGTTTGATCCAGTTCATAAAATCTTCAGTAAACATAACCCATGTAAACTGAAGTTAACATACCATAAGAAAAGACTGAAACCTGTCACTCGGATCTGTATATCCTATTTAGTTTACAGCTTTCTGGAGGTTTCACATATTGGGATGAAGGTCACCTGTGGATTATCCATTTTAAAATAAATAATGAAGTCAGACATAGGAATGCATAAGTGAACTATATTTCAGGCAGCAGCTTTTTGAGCAGAGCAGAGAGAAGAAAACGGATTTGAAACAACAGTTTACTTTTATTTCCCACTACTTCTATCAGTCACTTGAAAACCTGTGGCTGGTGATAAAGCAAATTGGAGAAACATTCACTCAACAAAAACTCAGGGATATAAGATCATAAGAAATAGGATTATGAGTTTGACCATTGAGTCCGCCCTGCCATTTAATTCAATTCATTCAATTTATGGCTGATCTGACAAATCTCAACTTCAATTTCCTGCCTTATCCCCATGAACCTTGATTCCTTTAATAATTGGAAATCTATCAAATTATCAAATCATGCAACTATTGAGGATATCAGATATCATTCAAACAGCCATGGTTTCAGGTTTAAACCTCACATGTCTGAGAATTTAAAGACTATTTTTAGCTGCCAATTCGTGATCTTTTTTGTGCTGAACACCCCCCTTTTTAAACTTTATGTCTGTTTTTTGTGTGTGTTTGATGTTGCACAAGACTATTTTTATTGGATTCATTGGTAATAACATTCCTTTTTCTGTTGATTGTACGAAAACAGAACACTTTAAACAGATATTGAAAATCAGTTTCAACTTCATAATTTAGAGTCATCAGCACATATTTGCTATAAAAAGGTTAAATGTTATATACAAATGGGGCACACTTTTCTGCGAGTTGTCTCCAGACAGTTTAGTGTCTATGTTTAGCTATATGCACTTTGGTGCAGAATGCCGCACAGCTGAGTTACCAGTGCTTTATAGGACTGCTAGTGTGATGCTATTAAGTTAATGAGATCTTGAGGACTTCAGTTTTTATAGCTTTGATGTTATTTCAGGCTACATGAAGTGATTAAAGTATTAGACAAATTCTCAGCAGAATGCATGAGTCAGAAAAGGTTATGTTCAATGACGAGGAAATAATATTTGTTCAGAATATTTTCTATGAACTGATCAATTGAGATTGTAATAAAGTTGTGGTTCATTATTTACTTTTTGCTTTGTAAAACATATTTCATGTTGCAAAGGTAGGTTAATTTAGCAAAATGCTCATAGCTGCGAACTGACTGCATTTGCCAATAGACCTTGTTAAACCACCTAACAGAACATTGTCTCTCCTTTCTGAAGTCAAAATTGCCAAACATTCACTTGAGGGTAAGAACAATCTCAGATTTCTCCTCTATGATTATAAGGACTTTCCTCAATGTTCCTAATATCTCTGTTGCATCTGTTCCAAAGACGTAAACTTTTCTATCGATGTTTCTGATATGTCTTCCTCAAACAACCAAGGAGTCAGCACCCCTTCCCATCCCCCAAGTTTGACAGGGGTCTCAAATTGTCCATTTCATATCACACCCTGGTTTTCCATTGGTTCCCTCTGGACTCATTGTCCACCATCTGCCATCATCTCAACCCTGTGATTAATGACATTTTGATCCATATCTTTGCCATCACAAAAATCAGTTTAATCATTATTCTCCAATCGGCATAAATTTCACTTCAGTTGGAGTAGTGCAGCCTTATATTTGCTTCCACACATTCCTACATCAATAACATGCCTTTTCTCATGAACATTCACTGACTTTTTGTTTTCCTATTAGCAATTGAACTTGCTGAAATTCCATAAAGAGATTCATATTAAAGGATAGTCATGAGTATGGCAGAATGCCCACACAATGTGACAGAAATGAGTATTTGTGGCATTTCATTTGAAATAAAACAGCATCTGTCCTAAACATTACAGGCAGTATAGTCAGGCAATGGACCAGCTAGGAAAAGGGTTTTCATGGTTTTAATGGGAAGTCCACCAATTGGTAGGAATACTGTGAGAAAGAAATGAATATGTATCCTTGGCTGGATGTGTGGCTACCACCTGGGAGTGATGCCCTGGACTGTTTGGCTATCATGTTGGGTGATACTAATAGCACTGAGGTTGGTAGCTGAGCAGTTGATTTCAAGTTGCTTGGCTTTGTATGCCAACTGAAAAGTTTACCATGTTTCCCTTCAACTGAGGTTTGGCTTGCTTTCTCACTTCCAGTTTGGATGCTTCCTTTCTTTTTACCTTCAGTGCTGGGATAACAAAGGGTTTTCTTAGCTATGACCCTCATAGCACACACATTCATCCACAAGAACACATTGACCAGGAGTGAAACAGGCTTTTAAACCTTTTTCTTTGTATATCATTGAAAGTGGTGAACACAAATCTGTCTCTTGTTCAGAGTGCTCCCTTTCTGCCATCAGGTTCACAGTCTGAGATAACTCACAGGAGATTACAGTTCAATGAACAATGCATTTCTCCCTTTGCAGTCCTTTCTCTTTGAAGCTCCCTTGACACCCCTCGGGTGTAGCATTCTAGAGTCTCCTTTGAGGCTGAGGATAATCCACACAGGCCTTCCAGACAGTCACTGAAATATATTGTTCAGAATTTAAATTTTCAGCCTATTTTTTTGGCTGTGCATCTTCTTTAAAAAAGCACACACATTGCATTTAAAAGTTGAATATATCCATGTGTGATCTGGGACAATCTCCCCTTGCCCAACATTAGTCTGCACAGTAAAAGCTGACAGTCTACCCACTTGACCTGAGCATCCCTCTGCAAGCAGCAGCAGAGGCAGAATGAATTATTTAAGTGGACACCCAATAAAATGCCCAACTAACACTCTGTGTGATCGGCTTTCCTAAAAAGAGACAATATGTGGCAAGACACCCTTTACTTTCATTAAAAATCATTCATGTTTCAAGTTAATCAACCCTCATCAGAACTGAGAAAAGTTAGAAATGTAATAGGGTAAAATTTGGTAAAAGATCAAAAGTTATGTGATGGGTGGAAGACTGGAAATATTAAATGACAAGAGTCAGTGGATTTATGCAAAAGGAACGGTAACAGAGGAAGTAAAGGCACAAAAGATGTGTCTTGAGGCATTGTGACTGGTGGAATAATGAGCAGCTGCTAAAAGCAAGAGAAAACTGAGATGAAGTCAAAAACTGCAAAGAAAATGAAACAAAATGAGAACAGAGATTACACTCTCTTAAATTGTTGACCTCAACACTGGTATGCTGTAAAATGCCTAATGATGAGATGTGGTTCCTCGAATTAACATTACATTTCATTGGAACACTGCAGTAATTGAGGATGGGGAGATCAGTATGCGAGCAAGGTGAAGAGTTCAAGTGACAAGCCACCGGAAGCTCTGGGTCATCCTTGCTGACTGAACGGAGGTATTGTGCAAAGCAATCACCCTGTCTGTGTTTGTTCTCCCCACTATATAGCAGACTTCACTGTGAGCAGCGAATACAATATATTTAGTTGAAAGAAGGGAATGTAAATTCCTATTGAACATAGAAGGATTGTTAGGGTCGTTGGATGGTGAGGATAAAGAAGAAAAAGGACAGGTATTGCATCTTTTGTTTGTATGGAAAGTTATCTTGGGACAGTGAGCAGATACTGAGGCAATGGAGGAGTGGACCAGGGTGTGGCAGGGTAAATGTTAAAGCTGGAGGAAAGGGGAACGTCTGTTTGGTGGTGACAACACAATGGAAGTGGCATACAATGCGGATGAAGATCCATCGAATATAGAGGTTGGTGGACTGGAAGTCAAGCAGAACAAAATCAAAGGTTTGGGAAAAGAAGTCACATGACACCAGGTTGTAATCCAACAGGTTTATTTGATATCAAAAGCTTTAGGAGCATAGCCCCTTTGTCAGGTGACACCATTTGATGAAGGGCCCTGCTCCAAAAGCTTGTGATTTCAAATAAACCTGTAGGACTATTACCTAGTGTTGTGTGACTTCTGACTTTGTCTATCCCAATCCAACACTGGCACCTCCACATCAAGGTTTTGGGAGTGAAGGAAAGTGCTAGTTTTGTTGAGTTCTTGGGAAGCCTTTTTGCCATGATGCTTAAGTAAAATTTCTCACTATAACTTCATAGATACCATAGAATCCCTACAGTGTGGAAACGGGCCCTTCGGCCCAACAAGTCAACACCGACCCACAAAGCATCCTACCCAGACCCATCCCCCTATAACCCACCTAATCTACACATCCCCGAGCACTACAAGCAATTTAGCATGGTCAATCCACCTAGCCGACACATCTTTGGACTGTGGGAGGAAACCAGAGCACCCAAAGGAAACCCACGCAGACACAGGGAGAATGTGCAAACTCCACACAGACAGTCGTCTGAGGGTGGAATTGGACCCAGGTCCCTCACCCTGTGAGGCAGCAGTGCTAACCGCTGTGCCACCGTGCCACCCCAAACTCACCTCATTAACTACCTACTCTGCCCCATCTTCTGAGGCGCCATTCTCTGAAGAACTTGCCACTTACCAAATATCTGCTGAAAGACCAACATGCCTGATGCCCATGAATGATGCTGTGCACTCAGACGTGCATTGGTATTCTGAAATAACGCAGTGTGGAGCTGTAGGAACACAGCAGACCAAGAAGCATCAGAGGAGCAGGAAAGTTGACGTTTCATGTTGGGATCCTTCTTCAGAATGGGTGGGTGTCAACCCAAAACATCAACTTTCTTGCTCCTCTGATGCTGCCTGGCCTGCTGTGTTCCTCCAGCTCTACACCATGTTATCTCTGACTCCAGCATCTGCAGTTCTTTCTATCTAATTGGTATTCTGAATCTGCCCTGCTTGCAATGGACATTCATTTACATATCAGAGAAGTAGAAAGTGGCACAGTGATGTTCTGACTGGAACCTAGTGGTCCTGGTGGACTGAATGATGCAGTGGATAGGTGTTCTGTTCCTGCAGAGGAGGTCCAGGCAGTCTAGTACAAGTTCACCACCCGGGTCAGTGTGATCTCCCTGGTGCTGAAGTCTGCAGTTCTATAAGAAAGTTACTGAGTTGGACTGACTGCAACCCCCAACCCCACGACTGACAACACTCTGAATGGATGTCTGACTGTGTCTAAACACCTGGACTGGTATCAGAGGCTCCCCCTGAATTACACAAACCCCTGAATAATGGGTCACTTCATGGGCTTTGGTGAGGACTACATCCCTAAGACTTTGACACATGACTGCCTGCTTGCTGCATATGCAGAGCGTTTGCTGCATAAGCTGCTGGTACATGGTGTAGGTGTGAGATTGATGCAGCATGTTGCTGTACAGCACGATTTCCACTCCCTTGACTGAGGACTGCTGACCAAAAGGCAAGTTTTCTGCCCTAACAGGCATGTAAGGGAAAAGCAAGACAGGAATGCAGTAAGCATGGAGAACAGGTGCTAAGTATGTAAGCACTAAGAAAGCAATTGAGCAGGCTGAGGTGTAGCTTAGTGTCAGTTCACAGGCTGGGTGCTTGTTCCTGCACACAAAGTGTCCTTGCAGTAGTGTTTCAACGCTAGATGCTACTGCATCTGCAATGAATGATCTGTGCTTTCTAAGCGTCCTGCAAGTGGATCAGAGTGGAGCCATAACATTCCTGAGGGATTGGCAACCAATAATTGCCAATGTCTGTGGATGTGGGGTGCATGCAGTTGGTGCCCATAGATCGTGCCCTGAGATCTAAGACATTTTTGTGTGGTGACCTATATGGTGGCTCTTCATAGACAGCGGCAAGCTGAAGCCACCAGGCACCTGTTTTGAACACCATGTCGAAAACTTTCAGTGTCTCATTTGTTTGCAGTGGATGATAGGATAGAAGTTACATTTTAATGAGGCAAGATGTGCAATTAGTAAGGTTGTTAACTTACAATAATCCCTCTTAACAGGCAACTTGGCACTCCCGAGTGAATATCTCACTTCAGTGCCCAGAACATAGTTAAAAAAAATACAGCAAGTTATTCCCAATATCGAGGTAACCCTCACTGGATTTCACGTTCGATTCTGCCACATCTTTTATCTTTTTCATGCCCTGATAAGATTCTGCTCATTGACCCTGGCTATAGTGATTTTTGAACTTTTGAAAAATAAAATGGATTAGTCCCTCACACATAAAGCAGAGTACAGTTTTAGCAACCTACATTAATGTTTCAAAAGTAATGGCAATGTTAAAAATTAAGATGGACAATTTTTTTAACTTATCCATCACATGTTTATGTGGAATAATTTAACATTTTAATGTCTAACTTGAATTCTGTTTGAATGCTTTTTCAATAATGTTTCCTGTTAATACTATTTTGTAATTATGATAGTATCCAAGTGCTCAATAATATATTCCTTCTGAAAACAAATCCATGAAGATTTGAAGTAATTAAAATGGTAAAGATCAAGGGTTGATAGGCCCTTGAGGATCATTAATATCTGACAGCCTGCAGAATGAAATGATTCTGCACATTGGTAATTGCTTTGCAGCAAACCGGGAACAAACAGTCATAGTAATATAATCAGAGATAGCAGGAACTGCAGATGCTGGAGAATCTGAGATAACAAGGTGTACAGCTGGATGAGCACAGCAGGCCAAGCAGCATCAGAGGAGCAGGAAGGTTTCGGGAGGGGTCTAGGCCTGAAATGTCAGCCGTCCTGCTCCTCTGATGCTGCTTGGCCTGCTGTGTTCATCCAGCTCTACACCTTGTTATCATAGTAATATAATCAGCAGGATTCAAATCATTACAGAATTTTCAGTTACACTTTTGTGAAGATTGAAATTGTGCTCTTATTGCAATCAGGATTGAGATCAAATTACACTCAGATAATAACATGAAAAGGAGCTTTCACCTTGTCTGAGAGGGTATAGAATTGGGAGGGCAGGGCATTTCTGTAACTGCGACAGTCATTTTAATCACACATTTTAAACTCCAAAACTATTATCCTATCACCACAATTAGCAATTCTTAGCACTGAGACTCAGTCATGACTTCCAAAATTGATATTTGTGATGTTCTGAAGCTTAATTTCTCACAGGAAAGTTTCTGAAGAACTTTTATGTGCTTTCTAAAGTTACCCAAGTAAAATACTTGTGGATTAACATGACAGATCTGCCTGTCTGAACTATGTATTAATGTCACAATGCTATGATTGTACATCATGGCCAGCACATGACGACCCTTCACATAAAGGTTTATTGGCATCACAGACTTATGTTTGTGTTATCCTGCAAACGCTGAAAATTTAAAATAAAATCAAAAAGTGTTGAAAATGCTCAACAGGTCTTGCAGCATCTGTGGAGAGAGAGGAAACAGATCTAATATTTTGAGTCAAATATATCTTTTCTTCACAACTGGAGCAGATCACTTTACTGCTCTCTCCACAGATGCTGCCAGACCCGCTGAGTATTTCCAGCAGTTCCTGTTTATATATGATAGTTACTGGTCCCTGTGGCCAATACGTTATTGTGGACAGTTGGGAGTAGGTGTGATATTGTCATTGGTTGGCTCGCCAAGCTGGTTCATTGTTGTTCTGCAGACGTTTCATTACACTGCTGGAAAACATAATCAGTGCAGCCTTTGATGAAGTGCTGGGCTGAATGAACACAGCAGGCCAAGCAGCATCATAGGAGCAGAGAGGCTGACGTTTCGGGCCTAGACCCTTC
>NC_063332.1:155092222-155107167 GCF_021869965.1 Rhincodon typus | reverse complement strand
TTTCTGATGAAGGGTCTAGGCCCGAAACGTCAGCCTTTCTGCTCCTATGATGCTGCTTGGCCTGCTGTGTTCATCCAGCTCTGCACCTGTTGTCTCGGATTCTCCAGCATCTGCAGTTCCTACTATCTCTCATAGAATTATAGAATCACTACAGTGTGGAAGCAGACCATTTAGCCCATCGAGTCCACACTGCCCATCCGAACAGCATCCCATCCAGCCCCACCGGTAACCCTGCATTTCCTCTGGTTAACCTACATAATCTGCACATCCTTGGAGACTATCGGCAATTTAGCATGGCCAATCCACCTAACCTGCACATCTTTCAACAGTGGGAGGAAACCGGAGCATCGGGTGGAAACCCAGATTATTGAAAGAAGATGGATGTAAATAAACAACTGCAGATTTTATGACTTAATTGATTATCGTGTGACATGCCACTCATCTTTGGTGATCAAGAGATTATTACAAGGTTATTGAATTAATATCAACAGAAGACAATCAGAGACTAATATTATATCTAATATCAATAGATGTAGTATACCCGGATTTTCAGAAGGCTACTGATAAAGTTCCTCTCAGGAGGTTGGTTAGCAAAATTAAAGTGCATGACAAAGGATCTAAAATACTGGCATAGATTAGATTTAGCTAACAGACAGAAAACAAAGTAGAATCAAACAGGTCCATCTCTCATTGGTGGATTGTGCTCAGTGGTTACACAAGGATCCCAGCTATTCACAATACATATATTAATAATTTTGAGATGGGGACTAAATGTAATATTTCCAAATTTGCAGATGATTCAAAACTAAGCTGGAATTTATGTTGTGAGGATGATATAATTCTTTTCAGAAGGAATTGGTTAAGTTGAGTGATTGAGCAAGAACACGGAAAAATGTAAGGTTATTAACAGACATGTAGAGTATCTTTTAAATGGCGAAAGGTTACAAAGTGTGGAAAGTCAGGTTTCCTTGTTGCTAAGTCTCTGAAGGCTAACATGCAGGTGACAACAAGCTATTAGAAAGACTGTGAAAGTTTGGAATTTGAGTATACTTAAAGTAGAGGTTGAGAAATTTTGATTATCAATGGTGTAAATGGTTATGGGGAAAGTATGTAAAAGGCATTGAATTGATCAATCAGTCATGATCATGTTAAATAGTGGAGTAGACCTAGATGGGATGATTGGCCTATCCCTGTTCCCATGTTCCTATCAGGAAGAGTCATTATATGTTGTAATGAATAGCTTGCAAATTATTTGATACCGGTGAGTAAAATGTATAGCTCAGACATGTAAAGCAGAAGATGGGAGCTAAATCGATAAAAGAGAAGACATTCAAGAAATAGGGAGATGAAATATTTTGTCAAAGAAAAATGTTTCAGCTTTCACTTGAAGGCAGTGTGACAGGTATGTTTCAAGGAGAGATCTGGATAAGGTAGTATTTCTGCAAAACTGAGGCTAAAAGACCACTAAGGATCTGTAGAAAAGTTAGAAGTACTTTTAATGCAGGTCAGCTATACAAGTGGATGAAACAAATCATTGTGCAGGTCATGATGGTCAAGAGAAATCAAATCAGCAGTGAACAGAAACATAGCTGTGTTATGTTCAATAGTTGCTGAATGTTATGTTGGGACAGTGTCCCTTTAAGAGGTGAGCCATGTGACACGGGTAAGTCATCAGCCAGTGCTCCTGGGCTTGATTACACTTAGAATGAAACCTTTCTGTTGAGTTACAACCATGTTAACCAGTTAAATTTGTGTGTTTTTTTAATTCTGGCCCGAGTCTAGAAACTGTCCCAGTACGGATTAGGTCTTCTCCCCATAACCCAATGCTGATGCGCTCTGTCTGCTCACCTGTTGCTTTCCCTAAGTGCCACTTCTTCCACTTTGTTGCTGTCTGTCCTGTAATTCACTTCTGTGACTGTTCCTGCTCTCTCTATCTTGCAGCTATTTCCGGACTTGTGTATTTCCCATGCTCCATAGCCTCGCTCCCCTGGTACTTTCTTTGTGCTGTCCCAATGCCATTGTTCTCTCTGTCTAGGCTTTGACTTCCCTGACCTCCGTCCTCCATGTTCTTTCTTCTTTGTGCTTCTGCTAAGCAATGAAACTCCACAGTGAACAGCAAGCACACCAATCTCACTGGTGGATCTATATACAACTACTTTCTTAAAAGCTTATTGAAATATCCAATACATTCTCAACTATTATGTAGCATTATAATTTAGAAGGTAGTACGTGATTCCAAATCTAATTGAAACATGGTCCTTCAATGAAAAATATTTGGGAACCACTGTCATAGGCCATAAATATGTTGTCAGATATGATAGGCAAATGATGCTGGGACAGTGCATGTTCAATTGGAGGAGTAAAGGGTTAGGCAAAGCTTGAGAAGACCACCTATAAAGGATAGAATGAAGACAGATAGACCAGAAGTCTTGAGGTATTAGTTCTTTTGATTTAATGGACAGACTGGCATGTTACTAAGTGGCATAGAACAGGAAGGTTTCAGAATTAATATCCAATTTGTTCTGAGATAACTGATTGAAGATGAACTGACAGGAAGGACATCGCAACTGACCCCAGGTCCACTGCGTTAGAGCTACAAGGAAGAAATTCAGCCAGAGTCCTGTTCTTCACCACTATTTATAGACCACCCGCTTTTAGGTGCACAAATTTGACCAGCAGATGAGAATACAGTGATGCTGTCACAATAAAATCACCTCCAGAGCCCCACTGTCAAGATCACATGTGAAATGGATTATTTTGGGAAAGGCCTGAGACTTTACCAGTTAACATGGAATTGCAACCAGCTTCAGCTAAGGATGTGAGGGAAACAAAGAAAGAATTTTTTTTAATCAAATATTTTTCTGGTCTATTTATGATCATGTAAATTCAATACTGTTTGGATTTGGTTGTGTTATCATTTTTTATTCCAATTCCCATGAGGTAGAGAATCTGCACACATATTTTCACGTCAAGAATTGGTATTAACATGTGGTTACCCATTTCAATTTGCTGCATAAAAATATCTTCTCATCGTTGAAGGAACTAAAAATAGACTGAAAAATGCTGTGCTGTCTTCTTTTGCCACAAAAAAGTGCTACAATTTGGACATGACCATTTTCCTATTCCCTTGTGAGATGTTTTATGATAAACTGACAGCTGAAGTACTTAAAGTGATAGCTGAGGTAAAATGGATAAGTGATGAGTGCTTCTTCTGGTTCATTGCACTTCTGTGAGTCACAAGCAACAACAATCTAGATACATTCCATAGCCTTATCATCCTCCTATCTCTATCAAGGCCTACCTGAGAACTGCTACTGGTTCCACAAGGCAGGTATGTTGAAATCAATCCTTTGGAAATAGGCAAACTACCTGCTGAGGTTCCGAGACAAATGATGATCAAAATATTGAAATTAGGTCTGAGCCTTCTTGTCAAAGTGATGCCCACTGCTGCATTATGCTGTAGATATTTTTCATCGATCTGTTCAAATGTGTTATGACTCACTGTGGAACTGGTGGGAATTGAACGCAGGCCTTCTGGCTGATGGATAGGGACAAGACCACTGTACCACAAGAGCTCACCTACGGCATATTGTATGATGAACCCTCACCATTGTTCATCATGTTAGCCGAACTCTTGGTTACCATAACGTAGATTTTTTACCACCATCTTCCTTTTAGTTGGGATCTATAGAGCCTGCCCTGTGTGTTATGATAGAGAAAAACCATCTGTTGGTCTAATGTGAAAAGATTCTTGTCTTAAACACGTGTAGTTTATTGAAATGATAACAATCACGTAGAGGTTATATTGGTATGACAGACGGGTGTTACTGTGAGCATGAAGGGACTTAGATGGTCATTTTATCTCTTCATGATACTGAGGTCTTCTCCCTACCCAACTCCTTATGAGAAAATCATATTGAGTGGAGTTTAAACGTTTCTCAACATTAACCCTTTCAGAAGCAAATGCCACATACAAGACCTAATATCAATTAATCCCTAACCTTCCCAGTTCGAGCAGGCTATAACTAATTTTGATTGGCATAACAGCTTTGCTGAATCTAGAGCAGACAAGCAAGGAACCTACGAAAAACTCCCCCACTACGTCTTTGTTATATGCATAAGAATTATGATTTTTCCATAGAGAGAAAATAGAGCAAGAACATGCTGGAATTGGTAAAAGCAATGCACATTCTGATATAGTTTTTTAAAAAAATATTGTTTCTAAAAGAAAGGTACTCACCACACTATTCTGAAGTAGCTTCCCCCAAAGCTTGAATACTAAGTGACTTGTCAGTTTGTATGGACAGTTGGAAAGACATGTCTCACTCAGAATCCTTTGATTGCTATAGAGCCTGAGAGGAATGGCAGGTCTTGACACAGTAAGAGATTTTAACAACAAAACACACGGGCACACAAGCATTTCTTTCAGACAGCACTTTTTTTTAAGCAGCCTTTTTAAATCTCTTGCATGGCAGGTGGGAAGCGTGTGCACAATTCTGATCAGAAGTATTGATGGAGGTGGCAGCACAGGCAAGGGTAGGACTGCATGGTAGCAGCATTCACAGTGAAGCATGGCAAATTAAGGTCCTCTGCTTCCCTGCAGGACCCGTATTCAATTTTTCATCACCCCAGCAACACTTCATTTGCCACCTGCTGATCTTGCTCAGCACAACATGGCATCAGCTGGCAAAAAACCCTCCTCACCAATGCTATTTAAAGATCATGCCGAACCTACAGCTTGGTTGTTTGCTGATCATGTTAGATTGCTGCCTGACTTCTGGCTGTTTTTTAGTGTGTGCGGCTCTGCCCTGAATGTTCATTTTGTCTACTCAGGGAGATGTGTTACTGTTCTTACCTTATTGTTGCATTTTGCAGGTAAGGACATCATACAGGATGACTTTGAGCTGGAACACAAGGGAAAACAGTGGGCAAGACACCCGCAGAGCAGGAAAAGCTGCCAGAATAGGGAGGAGGAGGGTGGCACTGAACAGAAGGCCATTTCCACAGGTTTTCAGGGAGCATTTCAGCTTCACTAAAGAGCAGTGTATCAGGCAGCTTCACTGCAGCAAGGAAGCCATCACTGAGCTCTATAACTTGCCACTGTTATGATCGTAGGATTATCAATATTCAACTTCCATCATCTGATTTTTATTTCATCACCAGTCTCAGGAATAACAATTGCCCTGAGAAGGACAAATGCTTATCCAAAATGGTTGCTGTGATCACCTGACTAAGGCAAGCCCACATGGAATGAACAAAACTGGTTGCACTGAAATTAGATGTAAAGTCACCGTACTCCAGTAGCAGAGAGAAATTGGGTGTAAGATACCAGAGAGAAAATGATGGCACTAACTCTAGCAGAGCAGAGAAGATCGTTGAACTCCTTCTTTCACATAGCTGGGACTGCGCTGTATTCTCAAACCAAACTAGCATGGTACTCTGTCATGACCTCATCTACTGATCCTAGGGGATAAAAGGACGTCTCTTTCCTGCACCACCCCATCCCGAGGACCTTCATGTCCCTGCTGCAAAGTGGGTGATAATTTCCCCCTTTCTGCCATGTCTGGGGCAAATGTCAGGAACTGTGCAGGACAGGGCCAGATTGACTGTTCCATCCAGGCTCACAAGAGGCCTTTAAAGACAGTGTAGACACGATGGATGCTGCGAATACTTGGCTATCTATGAAGTGATAAGTTGTTGAGGGAACAGTGTGTGGTAAGATGGGGCCAGAGTCAGACATGAGGGATGCCATGGGAACAAGAAAGTTAGTTAATGAGGTGAGTTTGGTAAGATTCTTTGTTACATCTCACTTCATTGAGGTCGCTATATAAATGCAAATTGCAACTCTGTCACACCATTCCCTTTCCACTAATCTAACCTTCTCTCATCCCCAGCTGTAAGCTCATATTTTTTCTCTCCTCTCTTTAGTTTCTGTCTAAATCCACTCAGGTACAGTGTGAACTCATTTTGCCATAAGACAAGCCCATTACTCCCTTGACCATATTCACAGTATACTGTTGATCAGCTAAGTTCACTTCCTCATTACTGCTTTAGTTGATATTCTTAATGGTTCTCTCACTTCAGATACAATTCTTCAAATCTACCATCATCATCACTGCTAAAAAAAAAACTTATTGGCACATTGTATTTGTAAACTGCTAGCCTCCTCTCCATGACCTTGAGTGAGTTGTTGTTTCCAAACTTTATGTTTATTTTGTAGAGCCCTCTTATTTCAGTCTCTCTAAATAGTGGACAGACATTGTCACAGTTCCATAATGGCTTTTATAAAAAAGAGTCAAGTAATGTCCTATGTGAGAGTGGCCAAAATAACTGATTACGTCTCATGCTTCTTCACCTGTCCCAGGTAGCTAACCCCCCTCTTTCAATGCCTCATCAATTTTGTCCGTTTGATGGGACTGCATTTGGCTGACTCCATCAACTGAATTATAGCCTGGATATCACCTACAATGGCTTCTTATCCAGCTCATGCGTTGTTACCTCTGGTAAGCCACTGTCACAAGGAGAAGGTGTGAGATTGAAGTACTACTCTGCCATACAGCAAGGTGAATACCGTATAGACAGAGGGCCGTTCAGCAGCAAAACAAGCTGCCTCATTGTTGACTGCTCTCATTGACAAAGCAAGGGAAGGCAAGGCAGGGATGCTGTGAACATGCAGGTAAATGCTAAGTAAGACAAGGATATATCCTTGGCCTTCTCCTATTTCTCATCTATTTGCTGCCCCTCAGTAATATCAGCAAAAACATAGGATGGAATCTTGTAGAGATCTGAATGACATGCACGATTGTGAGATGTGTGGCAGAATTGGAGAAATCCAATGAGGTACATTTCAATGTCAGGAGTAACTTGTGCCATGTTTTATTCTTTTCACAAGAGGCATAGCAAGCTTCTAATTAGGCCGTGGAAAGTTGCCAATTTACGGTGATTACTGCTTGTTAAATGCCTCTTTAATGAACCAAGTCACCTCATTAATATTCAGCTTTCTATTTTATCAAACTCACCAACATGGAAAACTCCATAAAGAAACCAGAGCACCTACCTGCCAGGCTTCACTCAGCATTCTCCAAATGACCTCCATGTTGCAACTGACAATAGCTTGACCCAGGGCACAATGCATGGGCACCAGGTCATAGGAAGTGGTTAGACATTTGTTAATGGGGCTGACAATCTGGTTAATACAAGAGTGGCAGTGAAAAGAAGAATGGTATTTTTTCATTGGGTGGCACATGGATGTCTCTGCATTCCTGAAGGAGCAGTCCCAGTCTTCTCCTGAAAAGGCAAGGATTCTGTCCTCTAAGAGGATGAGGATCCGAATATCAGCCACCTCCCACCGAGACAGGTTCACATTGTCCTGTAATGGGTTGTTGTCTCTGACAGAAAGAGGGTGAATGTGGAAGATAACAGTGGGAGGCATAGCTGAAACTGCTCGTGTGAAGGGGGCTGAGATGTTCCAAGGGTCTGAGGAGGCAGCGTTTAGGGCTAATGATGTGAGAGGCTGGGGAAAATAGGAATGCATGAGGGAGTGTGTTGCATGAAATTGTGAGAGTGGCAGGGCAAGAGGCCTGGTAGGAAGTGGGAGCAGGAGCAGAGTTAGAGAGAATGTGAGGTAACAGTGGTAAGAGTGTGGCTCTTACCCTGGTCGAGCAGAGCAAGTCCTTGATCTTCTTAAGGCACTGCTGGCCATTCCTCCACAGCCTGGAGACAGCACTAACCTGGGGCAAGGCTGGCAATGTCTGATGGAGAACCCTCTAAGAATAGGTCACCTCTCCTCTGGACCATCCCAGGATGTTCAGGTTCCTGATGGAGAAACACAATGCCTTCTGTGGCATCTTCCCACTCTGCTAATCCGTGAGCAAGGCAACTTTGGAATGCCAGTGCTGGTTCAGGTGCACAACAGTCTTTTAGAGAAGGTGCAGCTGCAAGGGATGCTTTCAGCCGATATCCTCTGAGTGGCAAATTGTTTCGGGAATGGTAGTTAGTAAGATGGGGCTGGAATCGTACATGAGGGATGTCATGGAATGAGGTAGGTAGTTAACGATGCAGGTTTGGTAAGTTATGGTGAGAAAACTCATTCAGCCTCGTGGTGAATATCCCTCTAGAAAACTTGATGCTACTTGGAATTAACCAATAAAAACATGAGATTCAGCCCACAGTGAGACTTTTCATTTGCATGCTGATAGGACATAGCTCTCATTGTGCTTCTCTCAACTCCCACACTTTCTCTAGGTTATCAGACTGTTTATCTAACATGATTTTTTTAGAAATCTGCTACAAATAAATATTGGAAAGACTGAAATCTTTGGTGCCCACTGCTAACTCTGTTCCCTGATTACTAATTTCATATCTCTCCTTGACAATGGTCAGAGGCTAACCACGCTGTTTACAATGTAGGTGTTATGTTTGACTCTAGGACAAACTTCCACCACATATTTGCACCATCACTAAGAAAGCCCATTCCCACTTCCATTGCATGGCCTGAGCCCATCCTGCCCAGCCGCTGAAGACACCTGAGCAAGTGTCTCTGTTGTTAACGTGAGATTTGACTGATTCATACATTACTCGCCAACATCTACCATTGAACCCTCTGTAAACTTGAGGCCATTTAAAAATTTGCTGTTTATTTTTGTCCTACACCAAGCATACACCCATCACCCCTGTGCTCACTAATCTGTTTTGAAAAATTAATTAACCAGGAGTTGATATTAAAATGACCTTTCCTCATTTCCAAGGGCTTCAAGGCCTTTCTCTCTCTTATTTCTGTTCCAAATCTACAATCTTACAAGATTTCTGCACTCTCTTAATTCCAGCCACCACAGCATCCATCTTTTTATCTGCTCCACTATTGATGTCTGTGCCTTCAGCTGCCAAGTTCCCAAACTCTGGAATTCCCTCTCCGCCTCTCATTCCTAAGGCATGACCTTTTTTAATCGAGTTTTTTCCCATCTGCCTTATGGTATCATTTTGAGACATATTGCCAACCTTTTCTTTGAAGTACTACTCGTGTAAATTGACTTGGGATTTCTTTTTATCACAGCAAAGGTATTGTATGAATCGTTATTTACCTCAAATTTTTGATCTTAGCTGCTTCCATGTTATCAGGTTGATTTTGCAGGGTTCAACTCCAAGATGGAGCATCGCACAACGAGAGTGCAGTGTGGATAACTAGATGCCAAATTCAGTGCACCTGAGTCTCTGTGCTTCCAATCTGCCAGTCATTAAAATTAATCTCATCAGCTAAACAGTGCAAAAAGCTTTGGTAGTGCTGCCAACAGTGATGTTCTGACTACATTTGTACTTAACCTGCTCAGTAATTTTCAGTATATTCTTGTTGCTCAGTGTAACTTTTGTCGATGAACTGACCGTGGATATGGTGCTTCTTCAGGTCCTGAATGAATGAATGATTTATTGTCATAATTATCAAGGGAGATACGTTGAAAAGAGTTCTGTAGCCACAATCAGACGCCATTTTTAGGTACTTAAATTGAGATCATCTTCATCGGTTGGAGTCCCAAAGAGGGCTCCAGGCCTTCTGCAAGGTCCCCACGCCAGGCCTAATGCAACCAGAAGCCCCTGTTCTGGGCACCGACACAACCACAGTTGATAACGTGCTGCCACCGAAACAGTCCACGCTTTGGGCCTATCGCAGCCAAGAGTCCCTGCAGCAGATGCCCCACCATCATTCCAGGATTCCACGCATCAGGCCTACAAGCCAGGAGTCAACAACTACCTGCCCACAGCACATGTCCACTGAAGTCAAGGGAGCAGCCACTATGTGGAGTCTCTGGGGATTACAGGTTCATCTGGGATGCCCAAGCTGAAGTGACCAGGAAGTCTCAGGGAGGCCTTCCAACCTCAAGCTGAGGGAATGCATAATCAAAACTTGTTTCTAAATTGCAATACTAAGAATTTAATTTCCATCCCTCATCTTCAGATGCAGGACTCAATTTAAGACATAAGCTCCACATATGCAACTCATTCATCCTGGTTGGTAAAGTACTTTGTTGTCTTACACTTTCTGTCGTATGAGAGAGGTGCTCGGGAAATCCTGATTTGAGGTTTGAGCTCCTGCCTATAATCCTTTTGTCTTTTACATCATTGACATTTCAGGGGTGGATGCAGCCTTATCTCAGTGGTAGTCAAATTACGGGAAAAAATTTTGACGGACACAGTAAGGGCTGTTTAGAAAGGTATGGATTAATTCAGGACGTTATCATCTATTTATTGAGTGAAGGTCATGTTAACTAATATCTTTGAGTTATTTGAGGAGGTATCACAGACAGTCAATGTGGGTAGCACATTTGACATGGATGTTAGCAGTGTTTTTGGCAAGATTCTACATAGCAGACTGCTCAGGACAGTGAAAGTTAATGGGGTCCAACAAAAGTGGCCAATTTTATCCAGATTGCTTCAGTAGCAGGAAGAAAATTATCATTGGCAATAGATATTTTTGTGATGAGTGGGTATTGCTGGTGGAGTTTTGCATGGCTCCATATTAGGTGAATTGCTTTTCATATTGTAAATCAAATAGTTAACGTTAGCCAACTTTGGGGCAAGGCGATATCCTAGTGGTATTATCACTAGACTATTAATCCAGAACCTCAGCTAATGTTCTGGGGACCCAGGTTTGAATACCAGCATGGCTGATGGTGGAATTTGAATTCAATTGACAATGTCTGGAACCACAAATCTACTGATGACTGTGAAACTATTGTCAATTGTCAGAAAAACCGATCTTGTTCACTAACGTTCTTCAAGGAAGGAAATCTGCCATCCCCACCTGTTCTGGTCTACATATGACTCCCGACTCACAGCAATGTGATTGACTTCAATTACCTTCTGAAATGACTTAGCAAGCCATTCAGTTATACCAATCACTACAAAATTCTGGAGAAATGAAACCGGACAGATCACCTGGCTGATGAATCGATACTCCTCCCTGTTGAACAACACATGGACGAAGCACTGAGGATGGCAAGGGCACAAAATGTATTGTAGATGGAGGGTTTCAGTGTCCACTACCAAGTGTGGCTTGGCGGCAGTGCTATTGATTGAGCTAGTCATGTCCTGAAGGACATAGCTGCTAGATTGGGTCTGCGGCAAAAGGTGAGGAAACCATCAAGAGGGAATACTTCATCTTACCAATCGGCCAACTGCAGCTGTATCTGTCCATGAGAGTATTGGTAAGAGTGACCACTGCTCAGTCCTCGTAGAGACAAAGTTCCACCTTCACATTGAGAATACCCTCCATTGTGTTGTGTAGAACTATTACCGTGCTAAATGGGACAGACTTCGAACAGATCTAGCAACTCAAGACTGGTCATCCATGAGGCACTGCGGGCCATCAACAACAGCAGAATTGTACTCCAGCACAATCTGTAACTTCACAGCCCGGCATACCTCCACTCAACCATTACCATCCAGCCAAGGGATCAACGCTGGTTTAATGGAGAGTGCAAGAGGGCATGTCAGAAGCAGCACCAAGCTCTGCTTCTTTACCTTCTTGTTTTTGTAAAAAAACAGTCTTACTGGTTAGCTCCATTGTTTGGTCATTTTAATTGCAATTTTTATCAGTTATTCATTTTTCTAAAAAAAGCTTATCATTTGACATCAATTTATTTTCTTCAGCAAGTTGTTAATTGTTTTTCTTCATACCTTAACTTTCTTTTTTTTAAGTTCACATTTAATGACCTCAGGCAGATGCTGCTAAGTTTCTCAATGAAAGAGAATGGGGGCTCACAAAAAGTCTGATTGTTTTTTGGAGGGATGGTAAAAGAGGTTATTTTTGCTGTACTAGAAGCAGGAAGTATTGCAAATGTTCAGCATAACAGCAGAATCTATACAGAGGGAGATGGAATTGAGTGATCCTTTGTCAGAACTAATATAGATAATGGACCTGAAATAATGACACTACTTCACCATTCACAGACTCTGACCTGACCTGTGAAGTGTTTCTAGCATTTTCTGTATGTATTTCAAATTACCAGCATTGCAATGTTGGATATTTGTATGTTTGATTTAATATGAAATTATATCATTTCATGAAAAGTACATCAGTTTTTGTTAGCAAATCTCACTTGCATACAGAGGAAGTGTACCTTAATGTAGGTGAATTGTCTGGTGCCAATTGACTGGAGGGTTTTGTTATTTATAAACTCATGTGAAACCAGGAGACTTTCACCAGTTGCATGTGTCACTGTTTTTTCAAGATATTTTCATTTGTACTTGAGATTGTTGTTTGCAGTTTATAAGGCTCAAGCCTTTTGGATGTTGCTGTCCACATGTTCTCTATGACCCAGATGCAAAGAAGTGGAGCTATCACATAATTTGAACAACCAATTTGTGTGTAATTTTCAAAAAAAAATATGTTTGTAAAGTGTATCTACCTGAAACATATCCTTTTAATGGGTTACGTGAGTAAAGGAATAGAATACACAAACCGAAAAGATTTACTAAATCTAAACAAAACAGTTCAACCCCATTATAGCTCTGATTCCTAATTTGGGGCAGCTGAGGTTTGTGAGGGTATGGACCTGAAAACAGAAGAAACAGCAGTGTCCATGATTTCTCTTCCTGGCCCTGGTTGCACTCAATGTGTCCTTTACCCCTTGCTACCTATTAGTTACATTCTCAAGTCTTTTGAATGACCAGTTGGGGGCTTAACAAAGTACTTGGCTGATCTGTACAGCAACTAATAAGAAAGGAAGGATCTCAGAACAAAATGACGCATTCTCTATGAATCATAATTATATATCATTGCGTATGATAACAGATTTTTTTCCTTCAAATTATGATGCTGTTGTGGCATTGCAAATAAGTTGTCCAGGCCTCCCATAGGTTGCTGATTATAATAACAGGATGATTTGCTTGCCTAAAACAGCAAAAAAAAAATAGGAATAGACAGTTATTATTTGTTTCTAGATGTGCACTGAACTCATGTAATATTTAAAGAGAGCCATATAGACAGGGACAAAGCACCTTCACTACCCTTACACCTCCCCCAGTTATTCCACTTGCACCTGAAAGCAAATACTGTTTACAATTGACACATTTAAGTATTATCTGTCCAATCTGTCTGGTTATGCTGATATTGTCATACCCACTGAGAATATAATATGATTGAAGCTGATGTCTTTGTTAGCTCCCATTGTAGTCTCTCATTTGGAATGCAGCCAGTCTTCCAGCATGAGCAGTGAGCAATTTCAAATGCATAATGTGCATCTAATTTTCCAATCCCACATGGAGATAGCAGGGGGATTTTTTTTTGACAATGTACATGGTAGCGGTTCATGCACATTCAAATAAAATTACTCTGGTGTTTTGTGTTATGTTATTGCATTTAACTTTCTTGAGTAGACAATTCCTCACTACCACACACTTTAAATTATTTGAGAAATGTAATATAGATGTCTTTTTCTTCCCCTTTAGCAATTCAAATATTACAGGTACTGTTGGGCTTGACTTGAAGAGAAAAGCCAGGACAAATTGAACTGCATCCAGCAAAATGCAGCATTACCAAGCAATGACCTGCTGGCTATGTGTTTCAGCTAAAAAGAAGATGCTGAAAATGCACAAGAGGGTCAGTCAGTACTTGAAAAGGTAGCCAGGTTACCATTTAAATGGCACCAATCATTCTGAGCAAAGTCACACCATGATGTTTAACCATCTTTCAGATACCAATTTACCTGTAATGTATTGCCAAATATAACTACTTTATTTCAGATTCAGGGAACCTTTTCTCTTAATTGTCAGCAAGTAGGTGTTGGTCTCAAACTGTTCATTAAAAATGTCTAAAATTAATGCTTGTTTATTCTTGCTGCTACTTGTTAGCTGAGCACACATCACATTCCTCCTGATATTGTTTTTAGCATTGAAAGCAAGGAAATTTTACAGGTGCATTATATGCCACTAATGAGCCAACAATTGTTGGCATTTGGAACGTATCTTAGCAGGGTTCAGTTTCATAATTTCCTCCTCCTGTTTGAAGTAAACCGCTCAAAAGAAACCTTCAGCGCTGTGCCAAGTGTCTGTAATAAAGGTATGTTTTAATACATTTTTCTCCTCTTTCATTATTAATTTGCTCAGGCTCCTGCTCCCTGAAGGAACTGACCCCTGGCTTGAGGATGACTCCAAGGGTGCTGGACAACCACCAGAACCTTAAAGAAGAGACCGTTCTTCATGTTTGATGCAGACAGCACATAACATCAAGCTATTTGATCACAAATTTCTTCATTCTATCACACCTATTAAGGTTTTAGAGCAGATTTGTAGCTTAAGTTGTGAATGTTGTGGTTGGTTGTCTCGCCGAGCTGGTTCATTGTTGTTCCGCAGATGTTTCATTACCCTGGGGGGTAACATCATCAGTGCAGCCTCCGATGAAGCGCCGTTGTGTTTTCCTGCCTGTTATTTGGACTCTGGAGTCCGTTGAGCTGGATTACCTCACTTCTGGTTTTCCTTGACAGTGGAGTGTATATGGGATCGGCCTCTATGTGGTTGTTGATGGCTTTCTTCGTGGACTACCAGGCTTCTAGGAATTCCCATGCTTGTCTCTGCTTTGCTCATCCCAGGATCTTGGTGTTGTCCCAATCGAATTGATGGCTCTTCTTATCCATGTGGATAGAGATGAGTGAGTATTGGTCGTGTCTTTTTGTAGCCAATTGATATTCATCATGAGCCATCAACAAACACATAGAGCTCGATCCCACATAGACTCCACTGCGAAGGAAAACCGGAAGTGAGATAATCCAGCTCAACGGACTCCAGAGTTCAAATAACAGGCGGGAAAACACAACAGGACTTCATCAAAGATAGTAGGAACTGCAGATGCTGGAGAATCCGAGACAACAAGGTGCAGGGCTGGATGAACACAGCAGGCCAAGCAGCATCATAGGAGCAGAGAGGCTGACGTTTCGGGCCTAGACCCTTCTTGA
>NC_063332.1:155077493-155091722 GCF_021869965.1 Rhincodon typus | reverse complement strand
TGGCCTGCTGTGTTCATCCAGCTCTGCACCTTGTTGTCTCGGATTCTCCAGCATCTGCAGTTCCTACTATCTCAGTGTAAAGAATTTGCCTCTTATGTCTTTTTTAAATCTCTCTCCTCTCTCCTTAAAAATGTGCCCCCGATCTTGAAATTCCTCACCTTAGGGAAAAGACAACTACCATCAATTCTATCTGTACTTCTCATTATTTTATAAAATTCTGTCGGGCCCCCTCTTAACCTCCTACGCTCCAGTGAATAGTCCCAGCCTATTCAGTCTTTCTTTCGAACTCAAACCTTCCATACCCAGCAACATTCTGGTAAATCTCTTCTGAAATCTCTCCAGCTTGATAATATTTCTTCCTATAACTGGGTGACCAGAACTGGACACAGTATTTCAGAAGAGGCCTCATCAATGTCCTGTACAACCTTAACATAACGTCCCAACTTCTGTACTCAAAGGACTGAGTAATCAAGGCAAGTGTGCCAAACGCCTTTTTAACCACCCTGTCTATATGTGACGCAAATTTTAAAGAATTATATACTTGCACTCCGAGATCTCTCTGTTCTACAACACTACCCAAGGCCCAAATATTAATTGTATAAGCCCTATCCTTGTTTTTTGTACCAAAATGCAATAACTTGCATTTATCCAGATTGAGCTCCATCTGTTGTTTTTCAACCCATTGACGGAGTTGAGCTGTTATACTTGAATACAAGGATTATGAAACAAGGCAGATGAATTAAGGACACAGATAGAGGCATTGGCAATGAGATGTTGTTGCTATCATGGAAAATAGTTAAAGGATGGACAGAATTGGCAGCTCAATATCCCTGGATGTAGAGATTTTGGGCAGAATAGAAGGGCTGTCAAAAATGGAATGAGGGGTTGGGTAGCAGTATTGGTTTAAGAATCCAGTACAGCCACGAGAAGCAATGATATACTAATAGGGTTAACAAATGATGCTTTATGGGCTGAGCTTAGGAATTTTAAAAAAGGGCAGTCACACTACGAGGAGTGTTCTACAGACCCCTGAGGGAGATTGAAGAACATGTGTGTGAACAAATTTCTGCCTGTAGGAATAAGAGGGCAAAAATAGTCAGAAACTTTAACAATCCCAATATTAACTGGTTTCAAACAATATAAGGGGCATTGAGGATGAAAAATTCATGTACTATGTCCAGAAAGAAAAACATTTTAAACAATAGTTTCAACGATGACTGTAATGGCACTGCCTTGGGCTCCCACGAGGAGCTCGAACAGTTGATCAACTTGACTAACACCTTCCACCCCAACCTCAAGTTCACCTGGACCATCTCTGATACCTCTCTCTCCTTCCTGGACCTGTCCGTCTCCATCTCTGGTAACCACCTTGAATCTGATATCTATTTCAAGCCCACCGACTCCCACAGCTACCTGGACTACACCGCCTCTCACTCACCTTCCTGCAAGAATGCGATCCCCTATTCCCAATTCCTCTGCCTCCGCCTCCGCCACATCTGCTCCCAAGATGAGGGAATCCACTCCCGGACATCCCAAATGTCCTCATATTTCAAGGATAGCAATTCCCCCCCAACTCCCCCCACCACCACCACAGTGGTCAAAAACGCCCTTGACTGCAGCTCTTGTGTTTCCTGCACCTCAGCCCTCACACCCCATCCCCGCAATGAAAACAAAGACAGAATTCCCCTTGTCCTCACATATCACCCCATTAACTTCCGGATTCAACGCATCATTCTCCACCACTTCCGCCGCCTGCAATCTGACCCCACTACGAAGGATATATTTCCCTCCCCACCCTTATCTGCCTTCCGGAGATACTGCTCTCTCTGCGACTCCCTCGTCTGCTCCACACTCCCCACGAGCCCCATCACCCCAGCACCTTTCCCTACAAGCGTAGGAGGTGCTATACCTGCCCCTACACCTCTCCCCTCACCTCCATCCCAGGCCCCAAAAAAACCTTCCACATTAAACAGATGTTCATCTGCACATCCGTTAATGTGGTCTATTGTATCCGCTGTTCCCGATGTAGCCTCCTCTACGTTGGTGACGCCAAGTGGAGGCTCGGAGACCGCTTTGTGGAGTACTTATGCTTGGTTCGTGACAAACGACAACACCTCCCAGTCGCAAACCACTTCAACTCCCCCTCCTACTCCCTGGATGACATGTCCATCCTGGGCCTCCTCCAGTGTCACAACAATACCACCCAAAAACTGGAGGAACAGCACCTCATATTCTGCCTTGGAACCCTACAACTCAATGGTCTCAATGTGGACTTTACTAGCTTCAAAATCTCCCCACCCCCCGAACCTCATCCCAAGACCAGCACCCCCTCTCATCCCCGCCTCCTTGACCTGTCCATCTTCTCTCTCACCTATCCGTTCCTGCCACCTCACTGACCAACTCCCACCCCCACTTCGTACCTACACTCACCTTTACGAGCTTATTCCCTGCCTCCTTGACCTGTCTGTCTTCTCTCCCACCTATCTGCTCCACTTTCCACCTTCTATCGCCCCCCTCTCTATTTATTTCAGAGACCCCTTCCCCTCCCCCATTTCTGAAGAAAGGTCCAGACCCGAAACATCAGCTTTCCTGCTCCTCTGATGCTGCCTGGCCTGCTGTGTTCCTCCAGCTCCACACCTTGTTATCTTAAAAAATACATGACAATCCCAATGAGAGGAGATGCAATTCTGGACTTAGTTTTGGGAAATGAAGATGGCAAGTGGGTAAAGTGACAATGGGTGACCATATCGGGGATAGTGACCACAATCTGGTTAGATTTAATATCATGGAAAAGGACAGAGATAAATCAGGAGTAAACATTTTTAAACTATGGGGAGGCAGATTTTATGAAACTGGGAAGTGATTTGGCTGAGGTAGACTAGACAGGGCTGCTAAAGGATGAAATCAATGGGAAGTAATAAAAAACATGATCCTTGGGGCACAAGACAGACGTGTCCCATCCAAAAATAAGAATGGACAAAATCATAATGAGAGAGGAAGGTTAGAAGAGTTAGAATCCATGAAAGTGGATAAGTTGCCAGGACCAGATGGATTGTTTCCTTGAATGTTGAATGAGGTCAGGGAGGAAATAACAGATGCTCTGAGGGTTATTTTCCAATCTTCAGTAGACACAGTCAAGGTGCTGGATGACTGGAAGAATGCAAATGTAGTTCTGTTATTTGAAGGGTAGAAAGAAAATGCCAAGTAGTTATAGGCCAGTTAGGTTTACTTCAGTCGTTGGCAAATTGTTAGAATTGATCCTGAGATCATATAAACTGTCACTTTGAAAGGCACAGACTAATCTGGGATAGTCAGCAAGCCTTTATTAAGGGATGATCATGCCTTAAACAAACATTGAATTCTTTGAGGAAGTGATGAGGAGGATTGATGAGGGCCATGCAGTGGATGTTGTGCGCATGGATTGTATTAAGGCATTTGACAAGGTCCCATTTGGCAGACTGGTTGAGAAAATAAAATCCATGGGATCCAGGGTAATGTGTCGCTGTGGATCCAAAGTTGAGCTTGTAACAGGAAACAAAAGGTAATGGTTGATGTCTATCCTCGTGAATAGAAAGCTGTTTAAAGTGGTATTCGGCAGGGCTTAATGTTGGAACCCCTGCTGTGTATTTTATACATTAACAATTTGGACTTGAACATGGGGGCCACAATTAGGAAATTTGAAGACTACACAAAAATTGGCTAAGTAGCAGATAGTGTAGAAGATGGCTGTAAGCTCAAATGTTATACATGGGTTGGTGGAGTGGGCAGGAAAGTGGCAGATAGAGTTCAATTCTAAGTATGAGTTAATGAATTTAGGGAGGTCAAACAGTAAAAGGGAATGAAGATTAAATGCAAATAGATTGAGAGGGGTATATGAAGTCAGAGATCTTCGCTGGCAAATGAATAGGTTCTGAAATGTAGCAATACAGGTAGCTACGGTTGTAAAGAAGGCATACAGAATGCCCTACTTCATTGGCAGAGATGTAGAATAGAAAAAGTAGGGATATAATGATGAAACAGCATAAGACACTAGTGAGGCCATAACTGGAATATTGTGTGCAGTTCTGGTCACCACATACAAGAAGGACATAATTGCCCTGGAGGGAATGCAGAGAAGATTTACTAGAACAATGTCAGGCCTGGAGAATTGTGGTTTTTGGGGCTGCCCATGGCCAGAGTTGCCACAATATCACTGCTTGTGGAGTTGGCATAAAATTGGTAGAGAAGATTTTGTGGTAGCTGTAGAAATGTCTTGTTTAGTTCAGCATTGGATTGGGATCTTAAGTTAGGACAGTGGAAGCTTTGACAATAAGATAAATCCAAGAAAATAAGATGTAGGTGGAGCAAATTAAAATACAAGAAGTTTTGTGCAAGCCCTTAGGTGTAGATGTTTGTAACGGACAGTTTGATAAGATGATGTCTGGGAACAGACAGCCTGAAGTGGGTAGTTTAGCAAGAATTAGAAGAAAAGTATGATCCCACAATAATAAAGACTGCTTAGGTAGTTGAGTATTGAGAAATTAAGTCATGCAATCTACACCTAATGTTAAGAAATTTGGCTGAATTACTTTAAACAAAGGGCTATAGATAGTGGAGAAGTGTCCCCATCCTATCAGCGAGGGAGACTGAACAGCAAATGAGGTCATGTGGAAGCTAAAGCTGTCCGTAGAGATGTCCATCATTAATTGTGTGTTACAGAGTTGGATATATAAGTTGGGGATACATGGCTAACAATGACAGCAATGTTGCATGTAATTATTGTAATGTGAAATGTATAGAAGTGCTGTTCCAGAGTGTTCAGTGAGCACTGTTCCAGGAATCTCTCCCAGGCTGCATGGTACTCTTTGAGATCTCTCCCCAACAGTGGCTATGAGGACAGGTTGGAAAAGTTGGTTTTTTTTTTTCCTTGGAGCAAAGAGGCTAAGGGGTGACCTGATTTTGGTTTACAAAAATTGTGGTGAGTAGAGAGAGTAGCCAGGAAGAACCTGTTTTCGTTGGCAGAGAGTTCAAAACCAGTGGTCATGGATCCAAGCTAAGTTGCGGAAGGGTTAGAGGCAACATGAGGGAAACTTTTTTTATGCAGAGGGTGTCTAGAATTTGCTGCTTAAGTTGGTGGTGAAGGCAGAGGCTTTAAACTCTTCCAAAAAGTACTTGGATATGTACCTTAGGTGCTATAAAGCTTCAGGGCTATGGGCTGTGTGCAGAAAGGTGGGATTAGAGAGGGGTATCCATGGGTTGGAATGGACAAGATTGGCCAAATGGCCCCCTTCTATGCTGTGTCATTTCTATGGTTTCTATTTATATGGCACCTTTCATGACTTCAGACAACACAAAGAGCTTCACAGCCAACGTGACACTTTAAAATTGTCGTCAATGCTTTCCTGTAGAGGAGGAGTAGTCCACAAAAACAGGAAAGAGTTATATTACTGGATAACCAAATGTTGGTTGGCCAAGGTACTTTTGTCAAAAGCTGCCATATGGTCTTTAACATTTACGCATGATGGCACTTTGTGAGCCCATATGAAAGTTGTGCAGTATTGCTGTAATGTGGCATCTTAGGCTATGAATTCAAATTCAAATTCATTGATTCACAATGCTTTAAAGGGAAATGTAGGAGCTGGAAAATAAATGTGCAAGATATAAGAATGTGAACATTTAAAGGATAGTCACCTGAAATTGACATCAATGTCTGGGGTTAAAAAATCCTTGCAGGAAGGAGTGCATAAATCCTTGCTTTTACAAATTTAATTGAACTATGGTTATATAATGGACATCATGAAGTTCAAGGAAAATCCAAAACTTGGAATATCATAAACTAAGAACTAGTAAGGTTAATTAATAAGACAGTGTGTAGGGGAGGGACAAAACAGTCAATCTATAGGCTGTATTATTACTCGAGATAAGGCATTCCATTTTCTTGACCTACTCAAATCAAAATATAAATTTGTTCTCCAATCACCTGGACGTGATTGCAAGAGGTATAATGGCATGAATTGTAATCAATGAGCACGGTGATCCTCTGGCGTTCTGCTTTTATTTGAGATAATCACAGATGCTAAGTTAAAGTTCCCAAAGGAGGTTTGAGAAGGACAATGAACCATAAATTGCAAAGAAAATACACTTGAGGCTGAGTTTTGGTATTTTGTAAAGCTTAGTGATTGTCATTTCTCCCTTAACCTGGTTAAAGGCTCTAAGTGTGTGTTAGATTGACATTCTTGACATGCTATAGACAGTCATTGAATTTATTTCAGAGAAGCCCAGAAGGTATAAAGAAAAATTTGCAGTCATGCGGTGTATACTAAAAAAAAACTGTTTGAAGGCCAACTGTCTAAATGGAAATGATAAAACCTGCCTGAAGTCTCCAAAAGTATTTATATTGTTGATGACCCTGAGCTCACCATTTTAGAAGAAAACATCAAGTTTGCACTGGCCCCAGTCCTAAGGCATTTTATATCAACGGTTCTCATGGTAGTTAATAAAATCGCTCAAATGGATTACAAATCACAGCAGACATTTTTCATTGACATGTGGAACAATATGATTCAAATAGTGTTAACATTGATCTGAAGGCAGTGTGAATTCATAGACTGAGAAATCTGCTTTTAAACACAAGCATGAAATTCAATAATAACAACAATAACCAATATTTATTTGTGCCTTGTAAATGTAATAAAACATGCAACGGTGTTTCACAGAAGCATTATCAGACAAAGTTTGACAGGAAATTTTATGAGATGGGATTAGGAGAGATGACCGAAAACATTGTTGAAGATATAGGCTTTAAAGAGTGTTGTAAAGCAGAGAGAGATGAAGAGGGTTAGTGGGGAAATGCCAGATTGATGGCTATCACAACTGGAAAAACAGCCATCAATAATGGGGCAATTAAAATAAGAGATGTACAAAAATACAGAATTCTAGTAATTCAGAAATCAGAGTTCTAATATTAGAGGGAGTTGCAGAGATAGGGAGGGGGAAGACCATGAACGGTCATTTGAAAACAAAGATGAGGACTTTTAAATTGAGATATTACCAGGCAGTGAGTCAATATAGGTCAGTGACTGCAGGGGTGATGAATAATGATGGTCAGTGAGCATAAGTCATAAGATGTTGGAACAGAAGTAGATCATTCAGCCAGAGTCTGCTCCACTATTCAATGCGATCATGGCTAATCTTATATTCCTCAACTCCACTTTCCGGCCTTTTCCCTATAACGCTTAATTCCTTTACTGATTAAGTATATTCAAGGTTGAAATACACAGATTATTTAATGACCTAGCCTCAACAGTCATTTGTGGTAAAGATCTGCACCGATTTTCTACCCTCAGAGAGAAGAAATTCCTTCTTGTCATTCTTTTAAATTTGTGACCACTTATTCTTTTTTTTCATTCATTAACAAGATGACATTCCCTCCATACTTGATATCAGCCTAGTGACCCTTCTCTGGAGTGCCTCCAGTGCCAGTATATCCTTTCTAAGGTAAGGGGCACAAAACTGTTCATTGTAACCCTGCTCTAGTCTGACTAGTGCCTTGTTTAGATTTAGCAGAATCTCCCTAGTTTTATACTCCATTAACGTTGAAATAAAGGCCAAAATTCCAGATGTCTTCTGGGTCCCCTCCAATGCCAGCACATTCTTCCTTAGAGTCAGGGCCCAAAACTGCTCACAATATTCCAAATGCAGTCTGACCAGGTCCTTAACAGCCTTAGCAGTATATCACTGCCCTTGCATTTTAGCCCTCTTGAAATGAATGGCAACATTGCATTTGCCTTCCTAACTGCCAACTGAACCTGTTAACATTAAGATAAGCATGAACCAGACTCCCATGTTCCCTTGTGCTTCAGATTTATGAAGCCTTTCCCCATTATAAAATAGCCTACACCTCTATTTTTCCTACCAAAGTGCATAAGCTCACTTCCGCACATTGTATTCCATCTGCTGCTACTTTGCCCACTCTCCTAACCTGTCCAAGTTCTTTGGTAGCCTCCCTGCTTCCTCAACACTACCTGTCCCTCCGCCTATCTTTGTGTCGTCTGCAAACTTAACAACAATACCTGAGTTCCTCTGTCCAGATAAGTAATATGTAATGTGAATGGTTGTGGACCCAACACTGACCCCTATGGGGCTCCATTAGTCACTGGCTGCCATCTGGAAGAACACCATTATCCCCATTCTCTGCCTTCTGCCAGTCAGCCAATGCTCCATCCATGTCAACACCTTGTCCCTAACACCATAGGCTCCTGTTTTATTTAGCAGCCTTCCGTGCAGCTCGTTGTCAAAGGCCTTCGAGAAATCCAAATAGATCATGGCCACTAGCTCTTTGTCCAATTTGCTCATTACCATGTTAAAGAATTCTAACAGATTTGTCAGGCATGACTTCCCCTTGACATAGTTATGCTGACTCAGCCCTGTTTTACCATGTGCTTCCAAATACTCCGCAATCTCATCCTTAATAATGGACTGTAAAATCTTACCAATGACCGAGGTTAGACTAACCAGTTTCCTATCTCCTCTCTTCTTCCCTTCCTAAACAGGGGTAATATATGAGCCATTTTCCAGTCCTCTAGGTCCCTCCTTGGCTCTAGTGATTTCTGAATAATCACTACCAATGCTTCTACAATCTCATCAACTATCTCTTTCAGAACTCTGGGGTTTAGTCCATCTGATCTGGTCTGGGTGATTTACCTACCTTTAGACCTTTTGAGCTTCCCTAGCACCTTCTCCTTCATGATGGCCACTACATTCACCTTTGCCCCCGATCTCTTGAAGTTCTGATATGCTGCTGGTGTCTTCCACTGTGAAAACTGATGCAAAGTTACATACCTATGAGAACCTATACGTAATCAGTTCCTCCACCATTTCATTATTCCCCGTTACTACTTCTTCAGCTTCACTATACAGCAGTCCAATGTCCACTTTTACCTCTTTCTTACCTTTTTATATAACTAAACAAAAGTCTTGCAATCTTTTTTTACTAGATAGTTTATCCTCATTGCCTGGTTTTAAATCGTCTGGCTTCCTATGAATCTTCACCACATTGAATGCTTTCTGTTTTGCTTTTATGCTGTCCCTGACTTCCCTTGTCAGTATGGTTGCCTTGTCATCCCCTTAGTATGTTTCTTCTTCCTTGGGATGAACTTCTGCTGTGCCTCCTGAATTACCTCAAATTCCTGTCATTGCTGCTTTACTATTTTCCCTGCTCGGCTCCCCTTCCAATCAGCTCTGGTCAGCTCCTCCCTCATTCCTTTGTAACTACCTTTACTCAGTTGTAATATTGTTGTATCTGATTACAGCTTCTGCCTCTCAAACTGCAGGGTGAATTATATCATGTTATGTTCACTACCTCCTCAGGGTTTCTTCACTTTCAGCTCCCTAATCAAGTCTGCCTCATTACGCATGACCAAATCCGGAATTCTCTATTCCCGAGTACAATCAATCACAAGCTGTTCCAAAAGACTACATGGTAGACATTTAATGAATTCCTTTTCTTGAGGTTCGCTACCATCCTAGATGTCCACCTACATATTGAAGTCCACATGATTGCTATAATTGTGTCATTCTTAGATATCTTTTCTATCTCATGATCTATTTTCTCCCCACATCCTGATTACTGCTGGGAGACATGTACATAACTCCCATCTGGGCCATTTTTCCTTTGCAGTTTCTCAATCTACCCACACAGATTCTATGCCTTCCAACTCAATCGCTTGCTATCAATTTAATTTAATTTATTATTAACAAGGCAATCCCCACCCCCAGCCAATTTACCTGTCCTTTTGGTAGAATGCATATCCTTGGATGTTTAGTTTCCAGACCTAATTCCCTTACAATCACATCTGTGATACCCACAATAGCGTACCTGCCAATTTCAATCTGCACTACAAGCTCATTAGCCTTTTTTTCATGTACTGCATGCATTTAAGTACAACACACTCAATCCTGCAATGACTGCCCCCACCCCACGACTTCTTATAGTTGGTGTACAGTTACCTATTTCCTTCCCTTTTTAAATACAAGTATTGCATTGGTAGTTTGGTACAAGTACAAATTCAGACTTTTCCAGAATCTAAGGATTCTTGAAATATTCTGCTAGTACATCCATTATCTCCATCACTACTACTTTTGATATCCTAGGATGCATCCCAGCAGATCCACAAGAGACTTATCTCCTAATTAATTTCTCTACACACTTGTCCCCAGTGACAGTCATTCTACTTAATTTCTCTCATCCTCTTTGGAATGCTGTTAGGGTTTTCTTCAACCCTGTTGCCATTTTCTCATTCTCCATTATTATTTCCTCAACTTCACTTTCGAAGGGGCTGATGTTCATTTTGGCTTCTCTCTTCCTTTTTAGATATTTTAAAGAAACTGTTGCTGACTGTCTTGATAGTACTTGCAAATTTACCTTCAGTTTATCTTCTCCCATTCCATAATTTATGTCCAATGTTTTTTTTTAGAATATTTGCAATCCTCGGGTTTACCACTAATCTTTGCAGGATTTTCTTTCAATCTGATGTTAGCCTCAACTCCCTTGTTAACCATTGTTGGTTTATTCCCTTCCTAGACTACTTCTTCTTCATTGGGATAAGGTGAGTCATCAACTATATTTTTCTCTACGTGTGGAAACAGGCCCTTTGGCCCAACAAATCCACACTGACCCACACAGCATCCCACCCAGATTCATTCCCCTAATCTACACATCCCTGAACAGTATGGGCAATTTAGCATGGCCAATCCACCTAGCCTGCACATCTTTTGACTGTGGGAGGAAACCGGAGTACCCAAAGTAAACCTACGCAGACACTGGGAGAATGTGCAACCTCCACGCAGACAGTCACCCGAGGGCAGAATCAACTGTGGGTCCATGCCGCTGTGAGGCAGCAGTGCTAACCACTGAGCCACCATGTCGCCCCAGTAAGATACCTGGGCTCGTCAGAGAGTTGAACCCGGGACCTCTCACACGTTAACACTGCATAGCACCCTAAGTGAGAATCATACCACTAGACCAGCAAACCTTTTCTTAAATGTCTGCCAATGTTCGTCAACCCTCTTTTCTGCTAAACTCCTTTGCCAGTCCATTCCGGCCAGCTCTGCCCTCATTCTGTCCTTCTATTTGTCCAGGACTGGATGACAATGTCAAGGCAGTCAAGGGGTTTACACAAGTGATAGTCAGGCAGAGCTGTGTCTTTTCAGCTTTCACGCTTTTCGATTATAAAAGTCTTACCTCGCGTGACTCCATTTTTGGACTAAGTGAGGTAATATATTTGGGCGGTTGCTTTACCCGAAACACTACCTAGGTAGTGTCTCCCATCCATCCTCCTCCTCTAACCAAAAAAAAAAGGTTCTGAGCGCTGATTTGGTAAGGCTACTAGTATTTTTTTTTTAATTTGTCTGTTTGGGAATTCAGAACAGTGGGAATGGATGTTAGGGCAGTTGTACGCTCCTCCTGTAGAATGTGGGAGGTAAAGGTCACCACTAGTGTCCCCACTGACTTCATCTGCGGGAAGTGCACCCAACTCCAGCTCCTCGGAAACCGTGTTAGGGAACTGGAGCCGGAGCTGGATGAACTTCGGATCATTCGGGAGGCTGAGGGGGTAATTGAGAGGAGTTACGGGGAGGTAGTCACACCTCAGGTACAGGAAAATAGTAGATGGGTTACAGTCAGGGGACGGAAAGGGAACAGGCAGACAGTGCAGGGATCCCCTGTGGCCATTCCCCTCAAAAACAAGTATACCGTTTTGGATACTGTTGGGGGGGACGACTTACCAGGGGTAAGCCATGGGGTACAGGTCTCTGGCACAGAGTCTGTCCCTGTTGCTCAGAAGGGAAGGGGGGAGAGGAGGAGAGCATTAGTCATTGGGGACTCCATAGTTAGGGGGACAGATAGGAGATTCTGTGGGAACGAGAGAGACTCGCGGTTGGTGTGTTGCCTCCCAGGTGCCAGGGTCCGTGATGTCTCAGATCGTGTTTTCGGGATCCTTAAGGGGGAGGGGGAGCAGCCCCAAGTCGTGGTCCACATAGGCACCAACGACATAGGTAGGAAAAGGGATGGGGACGTAAGGCAGAAATTCAAGGAGCTAGGGTAGAAGCTTACAGCAAGAACAAACAGAGTTGTTATCTCTGGTTTGTTACCCGTGCCACGTGCTAGCGAGGCGAGGAATAGGGAGAGAGAACAGTTGAACACGTGGCTACAGGGATGGTGCAGGAGGGAGGGATTCAGATACCTGGATAATTGGGGCTCATTCTGGGGTAGGTGGGACCTCTACAAATGGGATGGTCTACACCTGAACCAGAGGGGTACCAATATCCTGGGGGGGAAATTTGCTAATACTCTTCGGGAGGGTTTAAACTAATTCAACAGGGGGATGGGAACCTGAATTGTAGCTCCAGTGTACAGGAGGTTGAGAGTAGTGAGGTCATAAATAAGGTTTCAAGGTTGCAGGAGTGTACCGGCAGGCAGGAAGGTGGTTTGAAGTGTGTCTACTTCAATGCCAGGAGCATCCGGAATAAGGTGGGTGAACTTGCAGCATGGGTTGGTACCTGGGACTTCGATGTTGTGGCCATTTCGGAGACATGGATAGAGCAGGGACAGGAATGGTTGTTGCAGGTTCCGGGGTTTAGATGTTTCAGTAAGATCAGGGAAGGTGGTAAAAGAGGGGGAGGTGTGGCATTGTTAGTCAAGGACAGTATTACGGTGGCAGAAAGGACACTTGATGACAACTCGTCTACTGAGGTAGTATGGGCTGAGGTTAGAACCAGGAAAGGAGAGGTCACCCTGTTGGGAGTTTTCTATAGGCCTCCGAAAAGTTCCAGAGATGTAGAGGAAAAGATTGCAAAGATGATTCTGGATAGGAGCGAAAGTAACAGGGTAGTTGTTATGGGGGACTTTAACTTTCCAAATATTGACTGGAAACGCTATAGTTCAAGTACTTCAGATGGGTCAATTTTTGTCCAATGTGTGCAGGAGGGTTTCCTGACACAATATGTAGATAGGCCAACAAGAGGCGAGGCCACATTGGATTTGGTACTGGGTAATGAACCAGGCCTGATGTTAGATTTGGAGGTAGGTGAGCACTTTGGTGATAGTGACCACAATTTGGTTACGTTTACTTTAGCGATGGAAAGGGATCGGTATATACCGCAGGGCAAGAGTTATAGCTGGGGGAGAGGCAATTATGAGGCGATGAGGCAAGATTTAGGATGCATAGGATGGAGAAGGAAACTGCAGGGGCTGGGCACAATTGAAATGTGGAGCTTGTTCAAGGAACAACTACTGCGTGTCCTTGATAAGTATGTACCTGTCAGGCAGGGAAGAAGTGGTCGAGCGAGGGAACCGTGGTTTACTAAAGAAGTTGAATCTCTTGTCAAGAGGAAGAAGGAGGCTTATGTAGAGATGAGGCGTGAAGGCTCAGTTAGGGCGCTTGAGAGTTACAAGTTAGCCAAGAAGGACCTAAAGAGAGAGCTAAGAAGAGCCAGGAGGGGACATGAGAAGTCTTTAGCAGGTAGGATCAAGGAAAACCCTAAAGCTTTCAATAGGTATGTCAGGAATAAAAGAATGACTAGAGTAAGATTGGGGCCGGTCAAGGACAGTAGTGGGAAGTTGTGCGTGGAGTCCGAAGAGATAGGAGAGGTGCTAAATGAATATTTTTCATCAGTATTCACGCAGGAAAAAGACAATGTAGTCGAGGAGAATACTGAGATACAGTCTATTAGACTAGACGGGATTGAGGTTCATAGGGAGGAGGTGTTAGCAATTCTGGAAGGTGTGAAAATAGATAAGTCCCCTGGGCCGGATGGGAGTTATCCTAGGATTCTCTGGGAAGCTAGAGAGGAGATTGCAGAGCCTTTGGCTTTGATCTTTATGTCGTCATTGTCTTCAGGAATAGTGCCAGAAGACTGGAGACTAGCAAATGTTGTCCCCTTGTTCAAGAAGGGGAGTAGAGACAACCCTGGTAATTATAGACCAGTGAGCCTTACTTCGGTTGTGGGTAAAGTGTTGGAAAGGATTATAAGAGATAGGATTTATAATCATCTGGAAAGGAATAATTTGATTAGGGATAGTCAACACGGTTTTGTGAAGGGTAGGTTGTGCCTCACAAACCTTATTGAGTTCTTCGAGAAGGTGACCAAACAGGTGGATGAAGGTAAAGCGGTTGATGTGGTATATTTGGATTTCAGTAAAGCGTTTGATAAGGTTCCCCATGGTAGGCTATTGCAGAAAATACGGAGGCA
>NC_063332.1:154970849-155076993 GCF_021869965.1 Rhincodon typus | reverse complement strand
TTATTGCGTGGACGGGGTGTGAGGGATGAGGTGCGGGAGATGTGGGAGACACGGTTGAGGGCGTTCTCGACCACCGAGGAGGGGAAGTTACGGTCCTTGAAAAACGAGGACAACTGAGATGTACGGGAGTGGAATGCCTCATCCTGGGAGCAGATGCGGCGGAGGCGAAGGAATTGGGAATAGGGGATAGCATTTTTGCAGGAAGGTGGGTGGGAGGAGGAGTATTCTAGGTAGCTGTGGGAGTCGGTGGGCTTGAAATGAATATCGGTTTCGAGGTGGTTGCCCGATATGGAGACAGAGAGGTCCAGGAAGGGGAGAGAGGTGTTACAGATGGTCCAGGTAAATTTAAGGTTGGGGTGGAAGGTGTTAGTGAAGTGTATGAACTGTTCGAGCTCCTCGTGGGAGCACGAGGCGGCACCGATACAGTCATCAATGTAACGGAGGAAGAGGTGGGGTTTAGGGCCGGTGTAGGTACGGAAGAGGGATTGTTCCACGTAACCTACAAAGAGGCAGGCGTAGCTTGGGCCCATGCGGGTACCCATGGCTACCCCCTTTGTCTGTAGGAAGTGGGAGGAATTGAAAGAGAAGTTGTTGAGTGTGAGGACGAGTTCGGCTAAGCGGATGAGGGTGTCAGTGGAGGGGGACTGGTCGGGCCTGCGGGACAGGAAGAAGCGGAGGGCCTTAAGGCCATCTGCATGGGGAATGCAGGTGTAGAGGGACTGGACGTCCATGGTAAAGATGAGGTGTTGGGGACCGGGGAATTGGAAGTTCTGGAGGAGGTGGAGGGCGTGGGTGGTTTCACGGACATAGGTAGGGAGTTCCTGGCATCTCTGATGCTACTTGGCCTGCTGTGTTCATCCAGCTCTACACTTTGTTATCTCAGATTCTCCATGACCTTACAGCAGCTCTACTTCAGCCATTATAACAGCACTTTCTAGAAGGAATTCAATTAGAAAACATTTTCTTGAAGAAAGGTACTGTAGATTAATTTGATGAGTGGATTGCATTTACTATGATTAATTCTTGATTAATTACCTCGGTCATTTTTACCAGTTTTGTCTGCATGTTAATTGAGGCTAATACATGCAGGGTGTGAACATTAATTGGATAGTTACTTGAGCACACGATCTTCAGCTACCCAGTGCAGAGATGGACAGGCGAATTGGAGGAGCTCCTCATGGGTCTGGTCTTGGGCGTAGCCAAGGTGATGATTAACCAGTCCTGACAGTGACTGTAGAAGGCCCCAATACACCCGACTGTCTATCTCTCTTCTGTGGTTACATCTGTACCCAGGTGTGTCTGGAGAAGGAGTACATGATGTTCCTTGGTACCTTTGAAGTCTTCCATGACTGGTGGTTGCCACAAATGCCAGGGTGCATCATTAGCCCAGGAAGTGATTTTTAACTTCAATTTTACAAGCTCCCCTTAAAGATTTGTTTTTTTAATTCTTTAAAGGAATATCACTAGTTAATTGGTGTAACTGTTTAATTGATTTTGTAAAAGAGTATAAACAGATACTTAATGACACAGAAGTAATGTGTAGTCTGGAGATGCATAGCTGTAGTGTTTCACTGAACGAATAAATCTATTTCAGGTAAAGACTATCTCCAGTTTCTTCCTTCCCCAGCTGATTGTTAGGAGTATATAACTGCAGCATGGTTTAAATAGCAGCTCTTAATCTGCATGGTTAGATTGTTATTGAAGTAGATGACTAGATAGTATCATAGTTAACACAAGATAAATAATGTGGAATGTGGCATGATGGTTTTTCAATTGAGCTCTACATTAGTTCTTGGAGTTTGAGAATCCCAGCAAAAGCACAGATCTGTGAGGTGATTGCTGAAACCAATGGCTTCAAGGTGTTAAGATGGTTTTCCTGTCCCTTATTTCTTCCTCTTCCAACCCAGATTTTCCTGAATTTGTTGTTTGTTCTTCTTGTACTAAATGCCAATCTCTCTGCAATGGGATGTTGGATACTTTACTGTAGATCACAATGATATGGGATGCATTGTTTGGAGCGATTAAAGGGAACCTTTCCAGACAATGCCCCTGTCCCTGCACTGACCTTCACCCCATCTCCACCTTATACCCCAAGCCCCTCCCTCACATTATTCACTCCAAGAGGGCTACTTCTGTTTGATTTGTCCTGCAGTAAGTTTTATACGGAGCCTGGTTGTCTCTCAATGGGGAATGCTGGAATGGGTTCACCCTTTTTTTGGAGGACTATTGTATTTAGAGCAGAGCACAATTCTCTTCACTGAATATCCATACAGCAATAGCTGAATAATAATCAAAGGCAGAAAGCTAGTCACTTTACTCTTGATAACCCAGGGACCTGTTGAAGTATCAATGTTACCAGCTCAGCCACCTTCACACAGACCAATTATTGAAACTAGGATTTCTGGTTGTGCACTTACATGCTATTCATTGGCTTAATCAGTTAAACCATTTAATATAACATCAATTAACCCAAACTGAACAATTTAATGTGCTTGTGAATGGAAGGAAATGAACAGGTTGTATGTTGCATTTTATCACCGGTTCCTGCTTTTGTTCTCTATTGTGATTAAAAAATCTATTTTTTCAATAACACAGCTTGCAAGAAGTTACTCTTGTAAGCTGTGTGATCTATTTGGGTTGATTTTAAAATATTCATTAAAATATCACTTGGATATCTGATCATCGCTATCTGACCTGCAGCCAAGTCACCACTTTAGGAGTAATATTAAAGCTATAATTGCACCAGATTACAGAGAAAACTGAAATGGTGTCAAGGAGAAAGTCATGGCTGCAAACTGGCTCTATTGAGCCTGGCTTAATTTGGAATCAATACAGCTGAATGGAGCATCTAGAAACTGTTATTGAGATTTATACAGATGAATCATGTTTGCTGAATTTTTGAGGAAAAAGAAAAAATAGTTTCAAAGATGTAAAAGCAAAGACAGGAAAGATTCTGGTTCCATGGCACCAGGTTATTAAAAGGCCTAAAAATGACATAAAGTACACAATGTTAAAAAGATGGAATAGGAAATAGAAAACAGTCAACTCTGGACATAAAGTTGAACGTAACCTCATTTTGTAGATGTATCATGTTACAATATAAGATTCTTACCTAATAGTAGGGTAAAAGTGAGGTTATTGCAGTTGTAGACTGGTATTAATTGTATAAAAATTCATAAGGACAACTATTCTACTTTTATGGTCCAAGTGCCAATGCTTTTTGCAAAATTGCAGTTTTCCAGTCAGTGATTTTCTATCTATTCATTACAACAGATGGAAAATTATTAGTTAGCAATGTGCATGTTCATAAAAGGCACTCTGGTATATGCCAGAAGCACATAAGCAAGACTTTTACTTCCAACAAGCTTAACACAATCTCTATTGCAACAACAAGTTCCCGCAAAGTTATTGGTGTTCAGAGAAAACCAGTCAATATGGAATTCTTCCAGTCTCATTTGTCAGGGATAAAGCAATTTCTTCACGCAGAGGATAACTTCAAAGTAATACACATAATAAAAAACAGCAGACCAGCTTATTTGAATGTGCTGAGATGTCGAATTGTGTTCATGACTCTATTATAGCAAACACAAAAGCAATGATAAAAGATGCTTGCCCAGCACCCATGCAGAGACCCATTAAGAAAGCATACTAGGCTTTGTTGCTTCTCGTCTTCTTGAGCATCTTGGTAAATTGAAACAAAATTGATGCTGTTTTCTTTAAAGATCACACCAGTAGACATATGATGACTTCATCATTGCTGGCAGGTATTGATAGAATTGAACAACTATTTGCCAGTAAAACCAAGTAAATAACTCTGTTTGGAAATGCTCATCAGGATGTTGCTTGTCCACCCCCATTTTTAATATGTGCGGTGAACATAGCAATCACAACTGAGTTACAGCTAGAAACAACAACATAAGCCAAACCCCAGGACCTAATCAGGAGTATCCCAGAACTTGAGAAAACAGAGTTAATGTTTCAGGTCCAGTGACCCTTCCTCGGAACTGAGGAAGGGTCACCAGACCCGAAACGTTAACTCTGCTTTCTCCTTCACAGATGCTGCCAGACCTGCTGAGCTTTTCCAGAAACTTTGTTTTTGTTCCTGATTTACAGCATCTGCAGTTCTTTTGGTTTTTAACAACATAAGCCAAGTTGGTTGAAAAGGCTGACAGAGGAATTATCAAAAAATTAATTAATCGCGCCCAACATCACCCTTGTCTGAACCTGCCCGTTCTAATCAATTAGTTTGTGCAAATCATGCTCAATTAATTTTCTCAAATCTTGGATCCACGAAGTGATAAACACTGTAGTTTATTTTATTATCTCTTGTTTCTGAACGCAACACTCTATAGAAAGGCATAAAAGATAAAGGACTGAATAAGAACGATTCCATCAAAGTCTACCAATAATAATATACTGACAGTAAAGCATGTGGTCAGTCCTCTGCATGCGCGTGACTGGTACAGCATCATAAGTGACATAAATAATGAAATCAAATTTCCCTGTTTATGCCAAGAGTCACTGCAGTTGCAAATCAACATTCAGTATCAATCCAACAAGTCTGGATGGAATATCAATGACACAACTATATGAAATGTTTATCCTGCCTATAGCATTCTCAACATGTACTTACTGGAACTCCCATCACTTATATACAGATTGATTGTTATGCCCAGTCAAGGTATGCTGTGACCATAACTTCAAACATGGGCCGTGCTGGCAAGGAACCTTCTGGAAATGTCTTTTATTTTTAAATTGGGCTAAATTGGCCACCAAGGATTAGGTGGCTTTTGCACATTTAACGTAGACAATCTCAAGCTTCCAGAATGTTCATAAACAAATTATCCTGAGGGTCACAACTTCCAACGCACTTTGTCACATGTTCTTGTTTCAAATTGTAACTGAGTTGTGATTGCTATGTCGGGCACACTTACTGAAAATAGTGGTGTGCGGGCAACGTCCTGACTAGCATTTCTCAACTCCAGAAAATCAGTGAGTGTGGCCAGCCAATCCTCTCATATCATTGTGTAGAAAAGCTTTCAGTGAGCTAGAAACTATTCTGAGTGGACAATAACTGTGGATCATGTGACTAAAACTGTCCCCGATACCAAATTACTTTATTATCTGAAGAGCAAGCATAACCCGGGCAGTCTATAAACAAAAAAAACCACTGCAAACCTTTAGTTGTAGATTTAGCTGACACCGAAGCATCTTTAATTTGGATACTGCTATAACAAAAAGTTCTCCAGCTTTTTTCTCCAATCCAAGTCTGACTGTGAAGAAATTTGACTTCTTGGGACCAACTGAATGTTCATCCCTTAAAGGGAAGTCTGCAATAATCCTGATATCCAACTCCAGCTATTGGAACCCAATTTAAGACTACAAGTCAAGAATGGAAAAGACTCCTTTCTTTAATGGGCCAAGAACAGTGGTGACTTTCCAAGGTGGGCTAAAATTGTGAATAGTATAAACTACTCTTCTATTTGCAACATCTAAAATTGCACTATTCTCTCTAACTGCAGTTTTTATTCAGTGTGCGCATGTGAACGATGTTTTTGGTTTATAGATGCCCAGGGCTTGCTTGCTCTTCAGATAATAAAGTCATTTTTTTTAGATAGTTATCCTTATTTCAACTCATGAAAGTTTGCTGTAATTAATTAAATTTATCACACACTGCAAGGACTAAGAAATACAGATATTTTCCTCTCCAAAACCACACTGATTGTGGACACTAACAGCAAGGGTATAAGTGTTCCAGTTCTCTTCTGACATGATCTGTAACAAAGGTTAGCCATCACATCATGAATTGTGGCTTATTTTCCTTGATTCTCATATTCTGTCCTCAAAATCCATAACTGCAGGAAATCACAGATTATCTGGCTGACGTATCAATTTTATGTTTTGATTGTCACATTAACAATCCATTTCTTACAGTAATAATACTAGGCTAGTGTCAGCAGCAGTTTCATTTATGCAATAGCAATACCACACAATCAAGACACTATAGTGGAGTCGCCATGATTAAATGACTGGTGGTGCAGGGTTTTGAGTAAAATTAATCAGCATCACATCAATTGACGCCTTTAAAACAAGTTTTGCTTTGAACCAATGTATAAAATGACAAATCACCATGTCATAAATATGTATCTAAAAATAAATACTATTCTATAATTCAGTGTTTCAAAATAACTATGCAATCTGCAGGTCACACACCACAAATTGCTATTATGTGAAATCATATAGATATCATCAATTAACACCATTGGAAATACATTCAATGTATCACTGTATACACTCTTAGCAGTAATGGAATAGCACATATTGTACAAATGCAAAAGATAGCTTATATATACATATACATTGTGAAAAGAACACACAAACTTCAGTACAATCCAATCCAGCTATCAGAATATTATTCAGAAAAAGTAAGAACTGCTGATGCTGGAGTCAGATATAACACAATGTGGAGCTGGAGGAACAGCTGAAAAAGGGTCCTGACCCAAAACGTCAACTTTCCTGCTCCTCTGATGCTGCCTGGCCTGCTGTGTTCCTTCAGCTCCACACTGCGTTATATCAGAATACTATTGCTTTTCCATTGTATGTTCAGATAGATGAACCACTCAATTAGGCCAGTTAAAGGCAGTCCATATCCTCTGCATATTGAATAACTAATTAAAAACAAAAGATTGAATCCACATTTCATCAAACACCTTCTGGTTAAACAGATGCAGCCTGCATGCACAATCACTCAATCATTGGGAATCAAGAGTTTACTTGTGTCACATCAAAGTGAATAACATAATGAATTAATCCAATAGAACATTTTACTTAAGCAAGTTGAAAGTCCAAACACCAATCCTTTTATTGCATAAAGCCAGTTCATAACAAGCTAAGTCAAGTGGATGCAAATATATTCAATTTAATACGTTTATATGTCGTACTAATCTTCATTTTTATTTTTAAAAAATCCTCTACAGAAACATGAAAGAAATGCTATGGATTTTAAGTTTGAGCTGTTAGAGGGTTGCAAAATGAGACAGAACCAGTTCCATCAGGTTTGTGACTTTTGAAAGGGGTTTGAAAATTTCAATAGCCTGTTGGCAAATCCTTTGCCGGTTTCTCCTTATCAAGGAAGGGTGGCAGGAGGATTTTCAGGACTTCTTTGGTAAAACCTTGACAGTATGCCCTTGATAGACTGTAAGGAAGCAGTGGCTTTGAGAGCAGGCATAGGTTTCACCTACAGTCTACTAGGAAATCCAGAATGGTGGAGTAAGCAGGTAATCATATTGGAGAGAGATTGATTACCTTGAGTCAGCAATGACCTGATAGCTCAGCAACATTGTGTCCACTTTGATCATTCCTGGCTGCATCATCTGCTTCTAACCATCATAAAGCCTCATCTACATTATGTTACACCTTTATAAATGTGATGTGCCCGTATGGTCATGTGCCCCTTGGAATGATTGAAATTCAAATGTTCAATCTAAACCAGGAGGAAAGAGGGAGGTGCTACTTTTCTGTCACAGTAACATTTAACATTCTTCCCTCAATCATGGCTGGAGGCATTCTTCAAATAGGATCTTGAAAATTTGAAGTGGATTTTCAGAGCAAACTTGCTCACCAAGTCTTGCCAGAAATACTCACATCCCATGAATGAAAAAAAAAACTGATTTTTGTACTTTATGTTCACTTGCTGACTGAATAAAGATAAATGAGTAGTCAATATCTGACATTGTCTTACTAAGTTCTCCTCACTTTCAAAAGGATGAAAAGTATGTGGCATTCCTTACAAAAGGCATAAATGTCCAGGCAAATCCTATGGAGTTCTGATTACACCATGGCTTATATTCCTGTTCAAGAAGATATCACGGAGATAAATTCAGTGATAGGCCAAGTAGTTGTTGGGGTTCAGATACATGTTTTGGTGTACAAATGGCAAACCTACTCTTTTTGGAGGAAGTCTGATGTTTAACAAAGTCACTCATGGCAGACTGGTACAGGAGACAGGGTAGTGATGGAGGGATGCATTTTGGAATGGAGGGTTGTCACTGGTGGGATCAGTGCTGGGACCTATGCTGTTCACGGTCTACATTAATGATGTGAAGGAAAATGCTGCTGGTCTAATTAGTAAGATTGCAGACAATATAAAGATTGGTGGATTTGTGGATAGTGAGGAGGGTAGTCAGAGGATACAGCACAATATAAATCAGTTGGAAGCATGGGCAGAAAAGTGGCAGATGGAGTTTATTCTAAACAAATGTGAGGTGATGCATTTTCGAAGGTCAAGTAGAGTTTATACAGTGAATGGCAGAACCCTTAGGAGTATTGATATGCAGAGGGATCTGAGTACCCAGGTCCACAGATTGCTGAAGGTGGCAGTGCAGTAGATAAGGTAGTATAAAATGGCATGTTTCAGTGGAAGGGGCATTGAGTATAAGGATAGGCAAATTATGCTGCAGTTTTATAGAACTTTAGTTAGGCCACACTTGGAATATTGCATGCAGTTCTCGTCACCACACTACCAGCAGGATGTGAATGCTTTGGACAGGGAACAGAAAAGTTTTACCAGGATGTTAGTTGATATGGGGGGTTTTAGCTATGAAGAAAGGTTGGATAGACTGTGTTTGTTTTCATTGGAATGCAGGAAGTTGATGGGTGACCTGGTTAAAGTTTATAAGATTGTGAATGGCATAGATAGAGTGGAAAGCATGAGGCTTTTTCCTAGGGTGGAGGGGTCAATTACTAGGAGACACAAGTTCAAGGTATGGGGTGGTGTAAAGTTTAAAAGACATGTACAAGGAAAGTTATTCACACAAAGGGTGGTGAATGCCTGGAACGTGCTGCCAGAGGAGGTAGTGGAAGCAGACACAAAAGCAGCTTTCAAGAATCACCTGAATGAATCCACGGATAGGAAAGAAATAGAGGGATACGGATCCAGTAAGTGAAGACAGTTTTAGTATGGAAGGGCAAAATGTGTTGGTGCAGGCTTGGAGGGCCAAAGGGCCTGTTCCCGTGCAGTATTGACCTTTGTTCTTAGTTCTTTATTTGTCAGCACTCCTGACCCCATGCCATTGTCATCTGAGGACATGTAAAATCCATGCTGTACTCCAAGAGCCATGCTGCAAAATGCAATCAAAGCTCAAAAATATTACAAAAAAGATTTGATAAATCAAGGAGCAGTGGTTTTTGAGGTGAATTTTGTGATTTTTTTCTAAATTTGGTAACTAATATTCTTCTCAAGGACATTTCCAATGAATGTCAAAAGTATTTGAACAACATGAATTTCTAAGCAGCACTCTGGTGCCGAACAAACAGAATAGCTAATATATTTATGTACTGTGATTACATCTGGTTTAGTTGAAGGACTCTTTCATTGAATTGTGAAAAATTGTTTTCTTGAGCCAACTTAATGTCACCCCAAAGTCAGATGATAGATGCGAGCTGACAGAAACTAACCCTACTGATTATTATAACACTTGTCCATGTCAGCATAAACACTGTCAAATTTGACATCACCTCCAACAGGTAAAGTAAAACTTCATGAAAGGAAACCAGTGCAGAGGCTTAAATGGAGATATTGATGTGGGCAGCAAATCAACCTAATCACTGCTTGTAAACATTATATGGCAATTCAATTCAGGACCATAGAATGTTAAAGGAGGAGGGTATTTGGCCTGTGCATATGTGACTTGAAAGAACTGCCCAGTTTAGTCATATGAGAAGAATTTAGTAACCAAGAAGATAGATCAAGGCAGATTGTCTACATGGGCTTTAGCAATGCCTTTGACAAGATTCCGCGTGGTAGACTGTTTAGTAAGGTTAAATCACATGGGATCCAGGCAGAGCTAGCCAATCGAATATAAAGTTGGTTTGATGGTAGAGACAGAGGGTGGTGGTAGAGGGTTGTTGTTCAGACTGGAGGCCAGTGACCAGCGGTGTGCCGCAAGGATCGGCGCAGGGTCCACTGCTGTTCGTCATTTATATTAATGACTTGGATGAGAATATAGGAGGTTTGGCTTGTAAGTTTGCAGATGACACCAAAACTTGTGGTATAGTGGACAGTGAAGAAGGCACAATGGGATTTTGATTAACGGGGCCAGTGGGCTCAGGAATAGCAAATGGAGTTTAATGCAAATAAATGTGAGGTGTTGTATTTTAGTCAGACAAACCAGGGCAGGACTTACATAGTCAATAGTAGGGCCCTGGAGAGTTTTGTTGAATAGACAGATCTGGGCGCAGATACATAGTTCCTCGAAAGTGGAGTCTCAGGTAGACAGGGTGGTGAAGAAAGTACGCTTGCTTTCATTGGTCAGAGCATTGAGTACAGGAGTTGGGACGTCATGTAATGGCTGTACAAGACAATGGTAAGGCCACATTTGGAGTATTGTGTACAATTCTGGTTGCCCTGCTATTGAAAGGATGTTATTAAACTGGGCAGGGTGCAAAAAAGATTTACAAGGATGTTACTGAGACTGGAAAGTTTGAGGTATAAGGAGAGATTGAATAAGCTGAGATGTTTTCCCTTGGACTGTAGGATGCTGAGGGGTGACCTTGTCAAGGTTTATAAAATTATGAAGGGTGTAGATAAAGTGATATAGCCAAGGTCTTTCTCCCAGAGTAGGGGAGTCCAAAATTAGAGGGCACAGGTTTAAGATGAGAGGGGCAAGATTTAGGAAAGGACCTGACGGGCAACTTTTTCACACAGAGAGTGGTGTGTACATGGAATGAGCTGCCTGAGGAAGTGGTGGAGGTGGATACAATTACAACATTTAAAAAGACATAAAAGGTATACGGATATACGGATAGTAAAGGCTTAGAGAGATATGGGCCAAACACAGGGACTAGTTCAGTTCAGGAAACCTCACCAGCATGGACAAGTTGGGATGAACTGTCTGTTTCTGTGCTGTATGACTCGATGACTTGAATTAAATGTTTGTTAATAAAAAAAATGTGGTTGAAGGAATGCAAATGCAGAAAATGGTTTATTTTAATAAATGAGTGTTTTTGTTCCATTTAGTGAAGTATGCAATCCATATTTAACTCAAAATTCTGCCAGTACAGTTCTATCTCATCTGTGCATATGCCCTGCAGCCTACCCATGGTAGATACTAGCTGTTTTGGCATGATTTGTGTAAGGGAAGGGTGGCAGGTAAGGACATGGAATGATATGCGTTAGCTTTAAGTTGTCATGGGGTTATAATGAAACCGTGGTAGGTAGAGGGCATAGACTGGCATGCAGGGTATGAAAATCTGTGGTGATGTCTACAGGAACTTGCTTGACATGGAAATTATGAAGGGCCATGGATGTGGGTACAGGGGCTTATGTTGGCTTGAAGGATACAAACATCTATGCGGGTGTGTACAGGGCAGATGTTGACATAGAAAGATGTGAGGAGATATGGAGTGTTGGTACAGGACACATAAGGTGGCATGAAGGCCTTGTGGGGTTAAGAGGGTCATAGGTTAGCAGAGTTCCGTGGGTCAGAACAGGGTATCATGGGTCGTATCATGGGTTGACATGGAAACAGCATTTGGGAGTGAGGGGTGATAGTTGGATGGCTTTTTCACATTTTATTCTTTTACTTTGAAATTTCAATACAGTGATGGAGCTCTGAGGCAAGCCTTCACCTAGCTTACATCTGCAGCCAGCATCCACTGCTATTGATCCAGGATCACCGGCTCTGATTTTACATGTAGTGTGCCTCGTTCTCTCCGGAATGAAAATCCAGATCCGGGTGGCCATTTTTAAATGAGTCAAGAATAATTCCAATCTTGAAGACTGGGCTCATGGACAAAAAGCCAGCCTCAAGATTAATTTCTAACTCAGCATTTCTTTCCTTTCGGAGCAATTCCCCTGGCCAGTTATATGGTGTGTAACTAATCATAAATCTGTTATGAAGCACTGTCAACAAAAAAAAAATTTGCTTTGTTTTGGAAATTGTCAGTGTCCTTGTTAAGATTGACAACAGATGCAGAAACGAACAAGCATGAGATGAGTGGGACCTTCTTGAAATATGGCGTCTACTTGCTATTCTCACATTTTAAAAGCATTCTCGGTGAAACAACAAGGATGTTGAGACCCAATTTGAGGTGCCACAGCCTTCAAGAATCATTACAGAGCATCTAATTTGAGAGATGGTTTCTCCATGCGCCTATCACAGATTAAAAGAGACTGATTGACAAAAAGCTTCAGACTTGCTGCATAAATTTGTGACAGTTGGCATATTATTTACAGTGTTCATTAGACTTGAATAAGTTAAACTAATCAAAATTCAGTCCATTCAATCAAGTAGGGGCCAGACCTCAGTTTTGAGTAAGCTTAGTCTTATTTTAAAATCAGTAAAATTGACACATTCCTAATGCAAATTGCTCCTCCTACAAAAAAAATATGCTGGTAAACAACAGTAATCTATTCACTTGGGACTTGTACTGTAGTCATGTGGGGTCAATTTGCAAAATGTACAACGCACTTGATCTGAAAATTAGAATATTGTGAGTTGTGCTTTGTTGGAGACATAATTAAATTTAGTCCTCTCTGCAGCTAAGTGTAAACAATCTCTTGAAAAAAAGAAAAAATACCAAAATTTAAATAGCAATGTTTAACCATTGATTGCATACAGGAACACATATAGGGACAGCAACACCCAGGAAACATTTCCTCATCCGGAGTGGTGAGCCTATGGAATTCTCTGTTGCAGAAAATAGTTGAGGCCAAAGCATTGAATGTTTTCAGGAAGGAGTTAGATATAGTTCTTACAGCCAAAGGGATAAAAGGGTATAGGAAGAAAGAAGGAGCAGGGTACAAAATTGGATGATCAGCCATGATTATATTGAATGATGGGCCTGATTCAAAAGTCAGAATGGCCTACTCCTGGTCCTAATTTCTATGTTTCCATTAACAAATGCAATATTTTGCACACTTCTCACTGTCCAAATGTTGTATACATCCACTACAGAATGACCAAAAGAGAGTTTCCTCTATTTAAGAGTATCTTCGCTCCAATGACAGCTTGTTTTCTTTTCATTCCAACTATACCATCCCAGATAATAGCAAGCGATCTTTTTCATGAAAATGATTTTAAATTCAATGCCTAATGTCTAACTAGTTTTGATGATGGAGCTGAATGTCAAAGTATCCATAGACATTTATTACTTTTAATTTCAAATTGTGTTGTTTTTTTTTTGAAAGGAGGCCTGCTACAGAAAAACCACAGATTTAAATTCAGTGGCTGTCTGTCAAAGTCCGGGATGAAGAGAATTCTTTGTGAATATCACATGTCTCAGGGAATTGTTAAGAAAATGTCAAACAGGGAGAGACAAAACAATAAATTATAATGAGTGTCGTAGACCAGACCAAACCCCTCAAAACATATCAAGGAGATAGCCTAGGCCTTAACTTTTTCTTATTTTAAAGGCAAGTGCCAAGTATTGTGTTCTGAATACAATTCAATTGGTCAAATTATCAGGCTTGAAGAAAAACTTTACTCATACACTGTAGTTAAAATACAAAGTAAAAACAAAGGAAAGGAATTGGCTCAACTCTATCGAAGTACTTAACAAAATAATAAACTACTCATTAACTGTTCCAATATAGTAACATCCCATAAGCACACCCTTGGAAAAGGCAAAGTCAGTAAAATAGATTGCCTCATGTGCAATTCCAGCAGCAAGAAGTGAACACGAGCTTTTAGCTGTAGCAAAGAGAGAGCGAGATGTAGCAGCTTTCACAACAGCTACGGAAAGCTAAATAAAACCCTGGTTCTGTGGGAGCTTGACACCACCCATTCAGGCTGCTTCTATTGTTCTATCTTTTTTTAAAAAAGCCTCACAAGCTGTTTACTGTATTGGCTTAAAGCATATGGCTTGGCACATCTGTCTCAACTTCCTTTTCTAAAAAAAAAACAAAATACACCTCTTAAAGCCATAGTATCATCACGGGGGGGCTGACCCTCACTTCCTCCTCAGTAGAAAGTCTCCTTTTGCAAAACTGTCTTGTTTACCTCGAGGAATACACATAGTTTTTTTAGCTTTACTGAAGTGGACTAGAGGGGCTGGAAGCTCTTGAGTGTACAATCCTTGATTCGGGTGTTAAAAGGCTGTAAAGGTCACTGTCAAAGAAGTCTCCCATAGTTACCCTTGTGTTGCAGGTAAAGAATCTCACTCTCTTCGAGTGCTACAAGCCAGTTATAATAAGAAATTAGTACCAAGGAACTTTCATGAGCCTAAAAAATCCAAAATAATCCTGAAAGTCATTTGTTCAAATGCAAATGACTGCACCACCAATTCGACACATTAATAGCCACAATGTTACCTTCTCTGCTCTGCACAAACAATTCAGAGACTGATCTGTAAGACCTTTTTATTCAATTCTAACTTCTTGCATTCACCACTTGTTTCTAAACGAGAGTAAATGTGTTACATTATTAATTTTTCTTGTGTTTAAGAATGACTAAACACATGTTTTGCTATTTTTAAAAAGTCTGGTTAAATTGGCTCCTGTTTGAATAAGTTCATTTGGGTCTGCCAGAAAGATATCCATAATGAAGGGATCCTTTGTAGATTAACTTTGTTGCAACCAGTTGAGGGGATGTTGAATAAAGAAGGGGAACCAGTTCATCCCTTCTCACCAGGAAGCTTAACACTTTGAGGTACTCCTTCTGAAACCATAATGAGTTAAGGAATCTTGCCTGGGGTCTGGTCATAACAATGTGACTGTTTGAGAATGATCAAATATCCTCAGAAGTTTTGAAAAGTTATATTCTTGTCTATATTTTTTTTTGAAAATGTTGTGATAGATTGACACTAGTAATCTGGGCATAAATTACCTCCAAAATGTGATTTGATGGTTTACATCTTTTGCTCAAAGTTATTTGCATGATTACAAATTAAATTCTTCCAGAAACTCATGCAATGAGACAACCTTTGAGAATTATACGTATGTTTGATGTGGTTATAAGTTTGAACTGGTGTATTTTTATTAACATAGTTGAAAAAGCATTTACCACAAAAAAACAATCATTTTTTGAAGAGTGTATATAATTCATTCTGAGGAAGGGTCACCGGACCCGAAACGTTAACTCTGTTTTCTCCTCCACAGCTGCTCCCAGACCCGCCGAGCTTTTCCAGCAACTTTGTTTTTGTTCCTGATTTACAGCATCCACAGTTCTTTTGGTTTTTATTTTGTATATAATTCATTGTCTGACTTTTAAAAAATTAAAGCATTTTCAACGGCCTGTTTCTGAGTGAATTAAATATCATTTAATTTTTTAAAAATTTTAAAATATGCTGCTTGTGTGCTTGAAAGAATTTTTTAAAATCATTTAGTTTTAAGATCCTCCTCAAAGATGTACAAACGTATGCAATTACTGAAAGCTTGAATGTTATGAGGCTTTAAATGCTCATCCAAGTACTTTTTAAATGTTGTGAGGTTTCCTGCCACTGCACTCACTGCCCTCTGAATGAAAAAAGCTTTTTTTTTCTCAAATCCCCTCTAAACCTCCTGGCTTTCACTTTAAAATTATGTCCCTTTGTTATTGACCCTTAAACTAAGGGGAACAGCTGCTTTCTATTCACACTGCCTATGCCCTTCTTAAACTTATACAACTCCATCAGGTGCTCCTCAAGATTCTCTGCTTCAAAGGAAACAACTCCAGCTTATCCAGCCTCTCTTCATATCTGAGACGCTCCATCCCAGGCAACATTCTGGTGAATCTCCTTTGCATCCCCTTCAGTGAAATCACATCCGTCTTATAGTGTGGTGACCAGAACTGCATACAGTACTCCAGCTGTGGCCGAACCAAAGTTCTGTACAGCTCTAACTTCACTTCTTTGCTCTTATAACACTTGCCACAACTGATAAAGCAAATATCCCTTATGCCTTTTTAACTACCCTATGAGTCTCTCCTACCACCTTCAGGGATCTGTGGATAAGCACCCCAAGATCCCTCTGTCCCTCTGAGATTCCTACTGTCTTGTCATTCATGAGTACTCCCTTGTCTTGTGCCTTCTTCCAAAGGGCATCGCCTCATATTTATCAGGGTTAAATTCCATCTGCCACTGATCTGCCCATCTGACCAATCTGTATAAGTCTTCCTGTAACCTAACACCTTCTTCCTCACTGTCACCCACCAGGCCAATTTTTGTGTCATCTGCTGACTTACTTATCATCCCTCCCATATTCTCATCTGCATCATTTTTGAATATCTCAAAGAATAAAGGACCCACCAATGATCCTCCTGGAACAAAACAGCACACCAGGCACTACTCACACAAACAGCCTTCTCCCACCACTGTCTTGCTCCTATCACTAAGGGTAATGATAGAGATCCCATCTGCAGTTTGGAGAATTGGTAGGGAACTCCCATCAGGGAATTCCCTTGGGAGACCTGATAAAATCAAGAACTCAGTTGGCAGCTGTCAGGCATTCTCCATCATTGAAAACCCAAGTAACAGAAGTGCCAGCTGCTCAGAGCTGTCGGTCATTCAGAGACGACAGAATCACAGATGTCTTTCAGAAGGAAGCCATTCAGTCCATCTTATCTGTATCGGCTCATCCAATGAGCATCATTACCCAGTGTCAAGCTCTTCCTTTTTTCCCATACCCTTGTACATTATTTTTATCCAAATAATTGTCAAATGCCCTCTTGAATGCCTTAATTGAATCTGCCTCCATCACATTTCCAGGCAGTGCATTCCATACCGTAACTACTTGCTGAGGAAAAAGGATTTTTTTCAATCGCCCTTCCTTCTTGAGGAAATCACTTTAAATCTATGCCTAGATATTGGGTGATCTTGTTCCTTTTAAAAGCAGAAACATTTTCTCTGTGTCTATTTGAAAACTTTATCTGATCGGCTAAAATTTTGCTTTGCCAGCATTTTCCCTCCTCTGACCTACTTTGAAGGAGACAGATTGGGTAGGATGACAGCATAATTAATAAAATAAATTAAAGCCAATGATTAGAGACAGATTGGGAAATTCTGCTGCTCGTGATATTAATTTGAGGTTCCCTCTCAACAGTTACCATTCCACCATGACCACAGGCCACTGTATGGAAGTACTCTCACTGTATAGTTCTGGTCTGGAAGCAATGCCCACTTCTCTTTTAAATGTTTGTAAAATGTGTTGAAGGGACACCTCCATCTTGAGTCCTCCTATTGGCCCTCCAGCTTCTGGAACTGTGGCACCCCATCTATAATTGGATGTATTTTTCATTCAAAAATTGTCTTGTGCACATGACAATTCCTTGTGGGGTTGGATCTTAGAAATTATCCCAACTTCAGGATATTAAACTAACAAATGAAAATGTGGCCATTGATGAGATGTCCTTCAAATGTTTCCCAGTCAAGACCCATTCATCAATGCTTCTACTGATTTGCTCTGTTTCGAACTGTTATTACAGAATGCCACTGAAAGCTATTCACATCCAAAACTTTTGAATTCCCAACGTCAGTAGCATTCTTCATGGATAATGCATTATCTGCTGATTGACACTCAGTGCACAAATTTCTGGCTAATATCAAAGGGTTTCTTCAAAGGATGCCTCAGTTGTTGAAGTCCAACATTATCTTTAACAACAACAGAAATTGCTGGAAATAGTCAGCAGTTCAGACAGATGAATTGAGAAACAGAAGTCAGTCGATATTTCACAGCTTGATACCTACCCTCAGGATATGGATGTATTTCACAATGAGCAGAATTTGGCAGTGTAAATGCTGAGAAGCTGCTTCTACTTGCAGAAAAGTCCAGACCCATCAGAGAAACAGTCATGGTAAGAAGAGGATATCTTTCTCAGGAGGCGAATCTGTGGAATTCATTTCAGAGTGGCAATGCTCAGTCATTGAGTCTGTTCATTCTAAAGATTGATAGAGTGCGGCACTGAGGGATTTACGGATATGGGAAAATGGCATGAAACTGGAGTTGGGACAGAGGATCACCAATGATCTTATCTTGGACCTAATTTAACTTGTGCAAGTGAATTTATTTTGAATTGGGTAAAATCAAATTGAGTGGTGGAGCAGTGTCAAGGGGCTGTGAGGTCTACTCCTATTCCTGTTTCTTATATTTTTAAAATGAACACAAGGGAACAAAGGAGGCTAAAATGTAACATACACTAGATAAGAAATAGAAAGGCCTGTGAAGTGTTTAAGTGGAGAACTGAATTTAATTGATTAAATGACAGATATTATCAGGAGACAAAATGAAACGTTAAAAAAATTTAGAAATAAAAGACATATATCAAACACCGAGAATGTAAAAAGGAGTGCAAGTAGAATGGAAAGTACTATAAAGCTACTGGACAGAACAAAACACAGGCCTGAAGAAAATAAGAAACAAACAAGCATCACCATATGAAACATTTTCATTCCCCCTCACTGTGCCGAAATTGCACCACTTGTCATGGTGTGCAGTGTCCAGCTGTGGCTCCAACCTAAGTACTAACACCCCACCAACAACACGTGGGTGTTTGGGGTCAGATGATGACTCAGTGGTTAGTATTGCTGTTTCATAGCACCAGGGACCTTGGTTTGATTCCAGCCTCTGGCGACTGTCTATGTGGAGTTTGCATTCTCCCTGTGTCTATGTGGGTTTTCTCTGTGTGCTCCAGTTTCCTCCCACACTCTAAAGATATGCAGGTTAGGTGGATTAGTGATGCTAAACTGCCCATTGTGTCCAGGGATGTGCTGGCTAGGTGGATTTGCCACGAGAAATGCAGAATTACAGGCATTGGGTGGGATGATCATTGGAGGGTTTGTGTGGACTCAGTGGGCTGAATGGCTGTTTCCAAACAGTAGGGATTCTATAAACACTGATTCACCAATATCACTAGAACCAAAGATAAAATCCTATCATTTTGGGCATAGTGTATTAGCATGTATAGAGGATTGGCTCACTAATAGACAACTGAGAATAGGGTTGTCGGTGGGAACATTTTCAGGATGGCATCCTGTAAATAATGGAGTGCCACAGGAATCAATGCTGGGCCATTATCATTTACAAACTGTATTAGTGACGTGAATGAGAGAAGTGAAGATTGCAGATGACACAAAGTAGGTCGGAAGATAAAGAAGGTTAAGGAGGTGGGCAAAATCTTGGCAGATGGAATACAATATGGGGAAATGTTAGGTTAAGCACTTTGGCAGGAGAGACAGAGGAGCTGTACATTATTTATGTAGGGAAAGAACTGCAGAAAACTGCGGCACAGAGGAATTTGGGGGCCCTTGTACATTAATTACAATAATTAGCATACAAGTTCAAGGGGTAGTAAGGTATGGAAATTTGAATGTAAGCTTATTATTTATGTACCAAAATGGGCAACTTTTGCAAAACTATACAAGACATTAAACCACACCTAGAATACAGTGACCAGTTTTGTACCCCTTATCGAAAGAAAGATATACCAACAGTGGAAGCAGTCCAAAGAAAGTTCACAAGTTTAATCAGGACATGGAAAGATTTGTTATGAGGAGAGATTGAGTAAGTTGGGTCTGTAATCAGTTTTGGAGTTTATAACAGTGAGATGTGACCTTGTTGAAACATATATCATACTTATGGGCCTTGACAGGGTCGATGCTGAGAGTTTATTTTCCCGTGTAGGAGAGTCTAAGACCAGGGGATCTAATAAGTAAGTAACTGCCCAGCTAAGACAGAAATGAAGAGGAAGCTCTTTTCTCAGGGGTAGTAAATCTTTGGAATTCTTTATTGCAGAGAGCTGTTGAGACTTGGTTATTAAGCATATTCAAGGTTGAGATAGGGATACTTGTAATCAATAAGGAAATCAAGGGTTTTGGGGGAAAGCAGGAAAATGGCATTGAGGTTTATCTGATCAGCGACAAATAGAATAATGGAGCAGACTCGATGATCTACTTCTGCTCCTGCGGCTTATGGTCTTATAATTTCCAACTTTGAATATTTCTTGTTCTCATCTGCACTATCTTGTTACTTTTATTATCCTGAAACAACATGGTATACTTGTTCTTCAAGTTATGTTCAATTCTTCCGTCAATAGCACAAAAATATCACTTAAATGATACTAAATATACCAAGATTTTCTTTGCTGACACATTTTCACAGACAAAGAATTCACAATTTCCAATAGCCAAAAGTCTTCTCTGTAAAATCATACATAGCTCACTAACACCATAAAGCCTTTTCCATGCCTCGCAGGAATAATAGAAATTTTCCACTGATTGAAGGAGCACTTTGCTAATATCCCCTCAATTTTCTAATCTATATTCAAAACTTCACTCAAAAAACAGTTCAACAATTTCTGAATAACACTGAATGAATTGCGTGACAAAGACAATATAACTCCAGTATGTGGACATGATAGAAGAGTGATTATGTTACCAGATGAGTAGAGCAAAGCTACAGACTGAGGTTCTGGAGACAAAGGCCTGCTTTTGATATTCCCCCACTGTCAGGTTTGAAGACAGGGAGGAGGGCTTAGGACATGTAAATCTAGTGATTGGTCTTTTCACCAACTGACTTGTCTGAAATTTTATGCAGGGGTGGGACAGGTACTGGGTAAATATTCACCTTTTGGGGCATATTGACACCAATGTATGACCAGTTAAGGGCCTCAAGCTCATATTTTACACACAGTAGGGTAAGCCTATGCCATGCAGGAAATACAGCAAAAGGTAGTGTTGGGCAAATTGGAGGCAGAATCCACCCAACCCAAGACCATTCCCTCTTAACACTCCCCTGACCTCTTGAATCCAGTCCATCACTCACCCCCTCCATGTCACTGGAACAGATTGGCATTCTGCAGCAAGACCAACTACCCCAGAGGTACCTGGGCGCCTCAGCAAGGTGGAATGGCCTGTCTTCCAGACAGTGGTCATCACTCCTGGAGGTGCTGTTGGATTTACAAAGCTACCAGCCTAGTGGCTAGCTGCTCTCCTTGGCCGGATTTGCGTTAATTTAGAGGCGGAAGTGACACTTTGGAGCCGCAAGTTGGATTTAAGGGCACACTAACCCACCACCCAGTCTTTTGTCTGAGTGGGTGGGATCCAAGTCAAGCCCAAGTTCAAAACCCATAATTGAAGCCGAAGAATTTAAATTCAGATAAGTAAGTAAAAATCTCGCAATTGGTAACCTTGAAATACCAGATTATTGTTTTTAAAAAAATCAATCTAGTTCATTACTACCATTTAGAGAACGAAATCTGTTACTTTTATTAGGTCTGGCTTTATGTGATTTTAGGTCCTTAAGCAACATAGTTGGCTTCTAACTGCTATCTGAAATGGTCCAGCAAGCCATTCAGTTGTATTCAGGAATGCAGCTCATCACCATATTCTCAAACCAAATAAGTGCTGTCAATAAATGTGAGGAAGCCAGCAACATGCCACATCCTATTAAATGAATGAACCACAAATATGGAAAGTTCCCTTTGAACTACATTTTAATAATTTCCTAATTGACGCATAAGTCTTTTATTTCCACTCATGAATTTATAAAGTTCTAGACAATGGAGGTCTGTGCAGTCTATCTGATAAATCTCAAAAATGAATACCTCTCAATTTATGAACAAGTAAACATAAGAATTAGGATTGGGAGTCGGCATCTCAGCCACTTGAGCCTGCCCTATCATTTACTAAGATTGTGGCAAAAACTGTACTTCCCTACCTACCACTGATAATCGTTGAGTCACTTTTTAATCACGAATCTATCTCCCTCTGTCTTAAAAATATGTAATCATCCTGCTCCCGCTGCTCCATAGGTAACAGTGATCCACTGATGCACAACTCTCAGAGAAATATTCTCCTCACCTTTCTGTTAAACCTGAAACCATTGTTTTATTGTGTCCCCTAGTTTTAGTCTGTCACAAGGAGAAACATCCTTTCAGCATCCATTCCTCCGAGTCCCAGGAGGACCTTATAGCATTTAATAAAGTCTTCTAAACTCTTATGGTAATAGGATTAGCTAGTCCAAGATTTCCTCATAAGATTTCCCTCATATCCCAGGAATCAATTGAGTATACCTTCTCTGAGCTACCTTTCTCTTAAAATTCCCTCAAATATTTTATCACAGTCTTCATCCGTGTCCAAACCTTGCCGCTCACTCATGGGCTGCTAAATTTGTTACTCTAGGAGTGTTCTTAAACTCTGAACCTGAGTTGAAAGCCAAAGGTTGCAGCTTCATGAGCAAATACTAAGACTGTAAGGAAAACAGAAAAGTTCTGGAGCAATTCAGCAGGTCTGGTAGCATCTATAGAGAGAGAAACAGAGAAACAAAGTAACATTTCAAGTCTTCTTCAGAGCTGAGGCTGGAGCCAGCTTTTCCAAATTGTTCTAGAGGCTCATATTTTTGTCTAAATGTAGATTGGCCTGTAATTGGTCTTCCAGTTTTGAGAATCCACGAGCCATCCTTGATTGGACACTGAACCTGCTCTATTGTCAGTACTTGGCTGCCCTGTGGAAAATCATAGGTGAGGACTGTTTCACTCAGAAAGCAAATTCAGGATGCAGAAATAGCTGTTTCTTGCTGGTAAAGAGAAATTACAACTCATTTGCTTATTTTTTTTTCAATTCAACCATCAGATGTGAATCAAAGTCATGTGAATCCTGTAAAATTTTAATACAATCTAGTAATTACATAAGGAACAAATATTCATTAGATCAACAGATATTGTGGGATGATTACTGAAAGTTTTGGTAACATAATTCAAATTTTATATTCGATTCATATTAATAGTAATTAGACTACACTTGTAGTCATCAATGTAATTAATGATCATTCCTGTAATTATAATTAATTTAATTTGACTTAATTTGACTTGATGAGTCATGCACATAAAACTATCAAGGTATATTCAAAAAGTGGTCTGAATAAATTGTTTCAACCTCACAAAAATTATAACAATTATTTTATATTGTGAGGTATTGATACTAATTTCGGTGGTAGCTAGTACATCTCATTAGATTCATACTGTAGTCTGGTTTTACCTTTTCTGAATTGAAATCAAATATTTAAAATTTGGGCTGGAATTTTCACAACAAAAAGGCTGCTACATTATTATAAAAACAGTGAAAGAGGACAAAAATCAGAATTCACATCCCCAACCACAGCACCTATCATTTTTGCAGGTGTGGGAATGACACATTTTGCATATAAGTGTTTCATGAAGGCTGCCCTATAAGCCTTCAGAAGCTGGTTATGTGGAATTATAGTGATCCAACAGTGTGAAATACACCATGTGGAGATAAGACCTGGTAGAATCAGATCTGAACTTTGTGCATTTGTTCAGAAATCCAGGGTATCTTTTTCGGAAACAAAAGCAGGAATTGCTGGAAGAGCTCAGCCAATCTAGCAGCCACTGTGGAGAGAAATTAGAGTTAATGTTTTGGGTCCAGTGACCTTTCCTCAGAAGAATCCTTTTGGAAAGGAAGGTATCCATTGGGATAATTATAAGTAGACATGAATGTTCATTATAGGTACATAAATGCATTAGCTATTATATCTACTGACATAATCCTGAGCATTATTATTACTGGATTAGTGCTGCTTGACTGATTTCACAGCCTCCCATTATGATGGTAGGGTGTCTGCTTGAATTCCTCCAAGTTGTTACAGACTACCCAAAGTCAGATTCTGATTCCAATGCTTGTTTTATAAGGGGTTATTCATTTAAATGAAATGTTTGTGATTAGAAGAAATTGTGCAATTGAAGGTAGTTAAAAGGGATGTTTTTTTTTCATGAACTAGAGTCCGTAAATTAAGTAAATAAAGCTGGATCAAAGTCCTCGAATTTCCTCCCTGACAGCATTGCAGATCTACCTATAGCATGTGGACTGCAACGATTCAAGAAGGCAGCTCCCTACCATCTTCTCAATAGCAACTAGGGACAGTGTTAGAGAATTTCTTCTAATACACGAATAACTGGACTGTAGCTGTCAGGCTTTGAGGTAAAGAGAACATTATATTCGTGATATCACGGAGAGTCAATGCTAACAAAGGTTAGATACTGAAGACTCTGCAGCAATGCAGAGTTACGGGATATTTATAGAGAGACAGACAAATAAGTCAACGTGACAGATAACAGTGATCTCATAGTCGAAAGCTTAATGTTCTCCAGAAATCTCATCATCCTCCTGAGCTGCAGGCTTTATTCTTCTCTTAATGTTTAGCTAACATGCACTTATTTTACTGACTAGGGCAAAAACGTGATTAGGTTTTACAAAGATAGCAGTTACTAAGAACTAGGGGGTTTAAACACTTTAAGTTGCCACTTCCTTTTAACATTCTGTCTGTCACGTAGTCTTTTTGTCTTTTCGATACTGACTTTTCTCGAATATTCTACAACATGCTAATTTCTTCCACAGACGGGCAATAAATGTTGACCAGCCAGCCATGCCCACTTCCCACAAGTGGATAAAAAAGTCTGCAATAGATGGTTATAACTTAACATTATTTTATTTCAACATGGTTTCTGAGACCTGACGCTGGTGAATACTAGGTATAGCTGCCATGACATGTGTAAGAGCAAAGGCTACTGTCATGAGTTGGTACTAAGATGGCATAGGAGCTAGAAAGGGCCATAAGAGAATGAATTGGGGGTCATTGTTTGAAATTGAGGGTATAAAGGATTATAGGGATGGCAGAGGGGCATAGATTGGCATGGGTGGTATGAAAGTCTATGGGGCTGGTGGGGATTATGACCTGGCATTGTGTGGCATGGGTATCACATGAATGTGTGAAGGTGTGTGAGAATATGAGGGGTGAGGGCCGGGGAGATGTTTAATGCTTCATTATTATTTATTTTGACATTTGTGGAAAATGTTAGAGTCCAAGGCAGGCCTAATACCCAACCTGCCTCTGTATCCAGCAGGCTTTCTTCTCATTCTGAGCTAACTACACCCCAGCCTAAAACACAGTCATCACATGCAATCCGGAATGAAAGTATGAACTTGCATTTTCCCTTAAGTTGGGTTTGCTAAACCAGGAAATGCTCTAACTCTGTGAACCTAACTCAGGAGCAAAAATCCAGGCCAACATTTCTTGTTTTGAACTGGACAATTTATTTTGTGTACATCATTAAAGGTGTCCTGGTGAAATATGAGGAATTTAGAAGGACATTCCTTTCAATGGAGCTTGTACCAAATCCATGGCCTTTTAAAATTCTCTGCTAACTAATTGATTTCCAAAGTGCAGTGTGAGCATGGGAATATAATCTACTCGACTAAATAAAAGAATTTTTTAGAAAGAATACATTCAATGGCCACTAATGTATTTTACTCAAAATTTCCAACAGCTGCTTTGACTCCTCTGGTATTTAATTAGGTTCAAGATATTGACTATTATTGGCTTTTTTTTCAATCTTTTGCAGTTCATAATGACCTAACAGTAAGAATTGGCTTCATGTTTGAAGGAAGTTCATTAAAATTATGTACACTAATTTGTAGATGCATAGAATAAAACAGAAGCTGAGAATATTGTTTCTGTTGCTCTATTTGTAGGAGTTCTTGTTAAGAATAATTTGCTCAGAATAATCAATTCCAGAAAGGACACAAAATGTGACAACACAGCCTGATACAAGGTAATGAAATGAAACGGAGTTCACTGCTGTTCATAACAAATACCCACTGAGCACAAAAACGTCATATACCCCATGATCACCAAACATGTGAATAGTGATAAAGTGGCTGGAAATTTCTTTAGCTTCTATAGATTGTGTAACTTAGAACAAAGCAGATGTATCATGGAGCTCACCTTTCACTAGTCATGGCCCTTACCCTGTGAATTGTAACACTAATTAAGAGAACACACAGATACCTAAAACAATAAAATTATGTATGTTATGCACAGCGGGGAGGCAATGGCCTAGTGGTATTATCGCTGGACTATTAATCCAGAGATCCAGATAACATTCTACAATAGATGGTGGAATTTGAATTCAATAAATATCTGGAATTAAAAATCCAATGATGACCGTGAATCCATTGTCAATTGTCAGAAAAAGTCATCTGGTTCACTAATGTCCTTTAGGGAAGGAAACTGTCATCCTTACCTGGTCTGGCCTACATGTTACTCCAGACCCACAGCAATGTGGTTGACTCTGAACTTCCCTCTGGGCAATTAGGGATGGACAATAAATGCCAGGCCAGTGATGTCGTCATCGCATGAATGAATAAAGAGTCTGCTTTATATACCTGTTCAATTACATTGCTTATTGATGTTACACAATCCAAGGGTTATCTCAGAATGAGAGGAAAGGCTGTTGGATGCAAAGGCAGGCTGTGTATTAGGCCTTCCTTGAGTTTCTAACATTTTACATAAACTTAAAAATTAAGAATAAAGAAGCATTAACATGGTGACTTCAGCACAACAGTTGATTTGCTCACCACAATGTCTGTGCACCATTTGAAATCCTCTTGAGCTGCTGCTGTGGGTATATAAGCTTCATAGAATTGGAGTTAAAATTAGTATTTTTCTATCATTTCTATCCTGTTTCATGATTCAGGTAGAAAAAAAAGCTTCCAATACTTTCTTGTGACAAAACTGAGATTGATAGATTTTTGTTTGGTAAGGAAATTAAATGATGTGAATCATAATGGATAAGTAGTTATATAGATTAGCATTTGGAACAGTCTGATGGGTTTAATAACATACTCTCATTTGTATGTTACTATGTGGAGCTCAATTATGTCTCAATAAAGAAAATGTCTGCAATCCGCATGACTTTAAAATGGATGCATCAACAACCTGACTATTCACAGGTCTGCAAAACTGACGTATCTTGTCACATAAGGACATTGGCTACAAGAGTGAGTCAGAGGCTAGGAAACATGCAGCGAGTAACTCACCTCCTGACTCCCAAGTTGATCCATCATCTACAAGATACAAGTCAGGAGTGTGAGGGACTACTCCCTAGTTACTTGAATGAGTTCAACTCTAACAACACTCAAGAAGATTGACATCATTCAGAACAAAGTAGCCTGCTTGATTGGTGTCATATCCACTGAAATTCACTACCTCTACCGCTGAATTCATTAACAGCAAAGTGTACCATCTGCAAGATGTATTGCAGAAATTCACCAAGACTCCTTAGACAGAGCCTTTCAAACCTATAACTACTACTTTGCAGAAGGACAAGGGCAGCAGATATATGGGAAGATCACTATTTGCAAGTTCCCCTCCTAGCCACTCACTACACTGACTTGGAAATATATCACCATTCCTTCATTGTCACTGGGTCAAAATTCGAGAATTCCCTCCCTAATTGCATTGTGGGTCTACCCATACCAAATGCACTGCATCAGTTTAAGAAGGCCATTCACCACCACCTTCTCACCTAGTGAAGGAACAAAGGCTGGCCCTATCAGTGACACTCAGATCCCATGAATAAATTATAACAGTCTCCTGCTGGGAACCTCTGCTATTCACTTCAGCAGACTTTCCAAACCATTTAATTTACAGGTTGCAAAATTTTGCAATTTTTTGTACCACTAGAATCGCTGTAGCAAGGCTGAAAAAGTTGTTATCAGAAGCCATTCCAGACTGCATTGACTCAAATAGCAAGAAAAGTCAAAGCTGACTGAGATGTTAAAATAAACTTAGAAAATGAAAGTGTGTGTTCAGAGCTGGATTCAGGTGAATTCCTCACCTGTTGACCTAGTGGCCTGCTTCCCTCGGCATATCGCCCAGACTGGGTTCAAAGAATCTCCTATTTGGGAGGGCAGCAAGGAAGCTCAGTGTTTAGCACTGCTGCCTCACAGCACCGGGGACCTGAATTTAATACCAGCCTCAGGCTACTGTGTGTGTGGAGGTTGCATATTCTCCCTCTGTCTGCATGTGTTTCCTCTGGGTGCTCCAGTTTCCTCCCACAGTCCTCACTGATCTAGGGAGTTAAGTTTAGACAAATTCTTCCTTTGGAGATTTTTCCTTAAAAAAGGTCAATAGCTAATTTAAGAACAGGGTGAATCTCAGCAGAATTGCAGTTTATCTATGGTCTTTCTGCTGCTCTGTAGAATACAGAGTGAGTGCACCAGAAGGCCCATTGACCTTATGCCTCAATGAGCTCTGAGTATCTGCCATGATTTGATCGATGAATGGATTGATTGATTGATTTATTGTCACGTACCGAAATACAGTGAAAAGCCTTATTTACGAGTGGTACAGGCAGATCATTGTAAGCAAAAGATGTACAGATCAAAAAGACTTAGACAGAGGCATACAGGTTACATTGCGAGAATGTGCGCTAGGCGGGATCAACGTTAGCAAGATCAGCGTCCATTCATCAGTCCAATAACAGCCGGAAAGAAGCTGTTCCTGAACCTGCTCGTGCATGTGTTCAGGCTTCTGTATCTTCTGCCTGATGGAAGAGGTTGTAGGAGGTCATTACCGGGGTGCGATGGGTCTTTGATGATGTTGGCCGCCTTTCCACAGCAGCAGTCTGTGCAAATGGAGTCCTTGGATGGAAGGTTGGCTTCTGTGATGGTCCGGGCTGTGTACACCATCTTCTGTCGTTTCTTACGGTCCTGGCCAGATCAGTTGCCATACCAGGCCATTATGCACCCGCACAGTATGCTTTCAATAGCACATCTGTAGAAGTTGGTGAGGGACCTTACGGATATGCAAAATTTTCTGAGCCGCCTGAGGAAGAAGAGACGTTGTTGTGCCTTCTTGACCATTGCTTCTATGTGGGAGGTCCAGGACAGGTCATTGGTTATGATCACTCCGAGGAACTTGATGCTCTCCACCCTCTCAACCATAGTTCCATTGATCTAGATGGGGACGTGTTCTCCTCCCTTCTTTCTCCTTTCACCAAGGAAAGAATTTATTAACAGAATCCTACAGCAATGACTGAATCTTGGCTGCTTGTCAAAACGTGGTATCTACCATGAATTAAAAAGTCGAAAAGTAGAACATTCAAATGAAAGTGAAAATTACTGTTGAAGGTGTCTCAAAACAAGCATACATTCATTTTTACTAGAACTCACTAGACCTTCCTTGTAAAAGGGAATAATTGTGCAAACCTTCCTGATTTTGTGTTCCAGGACTCTGAGCAAGACTGAAGACCAGCCTTTCAGTGGCTATGAGCTTGATGCAGCAATTTCCACCTGACTTAGTGAATGTGAGGCCAGGATAAAGAACATTCCCAGTTTGGGAATTCCCAACTAGTAACTTTCCAGTGCAGCAAGTTTTCAACATGGGATGGATAAAAGTATTGTCCCAAAAACTCACAATGGAAAAGAGCAACATCACCCAGTATTTAGGATATTCAGATTCTCACCTCCTCGCTGTCCTTCTATTGGCATTCTTTTGATTTAAAGAAAGAATGGAGTAGAAGACGTGTGGATTTTCAAGCCCAAGTGAGTATAATTTATGCTGCAATTTCACCACAATACAAGAAAATATCAGGGAAATGACAGACCACTATTTGCATCCCTCTTCATCGTTCTGGCAGGAGATTTCTGTGCATTTTCTGAATTTGCTTTTTAACTCATATGTGATTTCTGAACCCGCGATTTAACTCCACAGAACCTCCACACCCCATGGAATGATTTAAAAGATGGCAGTTAGTTGTGACCAAGACATATTGGCCAGAAATTGATCAAGTCATGAAATATTACAATGCAGGATATCATTTGGCCAAACAAGTCTGCACAGACTCTATTGTAAGATAATTCAATAAGTCCTACCCTTCCACTCTTTCTCCATACCCCTGCAGTGTCTTCTTCTGCCATTGTTGATCTAATTCCCTTTTCAACACTTCTATTGAATTTGAACCCCTTTGCCAACTCCCTTAAAAGCCATCACCTTTGGTTATCATTCTTCCTGTAATAAATCTATTGAAGAGATGTGAATCAAATATTGTTTGTTAAAGAAATTATTACATGAACACATACGATTATATCTTGCGCTTTTAAACAAAAGAAAACTTTGCTGAGGATAAGGCACAGGGGGTAATCAGCAACAATGTTGCATTTCAAGGAGCAAGGATCTCACATGGAGTTGTCGTATGGAGAACTTTCAATGGAAGTTCACACAGCCCAGCTTTGTGGGAATAAGGCAATTGGATTTTTGAATTCAGGTATGACATGACTGAGCAGTAACAGCTATTCGTCTCTCTCTTTCTTTCCAGCTCTTCTCGGCAAAGTTTGTCCGAGTCTACCACACCATCTCCAGTAAAGGGAATTCAACCAGCTACAACCATTCCAGGATGATAATATAGTGGCAACAGCTTCCATGTACTGAATAATTTTAGAATCAGATCACAATTTGGGACAATCTGTGACTCACACTTATTTTCATACGTTTAACTATTACTTGACCAAATTGCTGTAAAGTAAACACTCCGCAGAGATTTCTTTTTTTGTTTCTCCCCAAAGTTGTGGCATTTTTTTTCTATTAATTTGTGGGATGTAGACGTCGCTGGCTGGCCAGCAGTTCTTGCCCATCCCCTAGTTGCTCTTGAAAAGGTGATGGTATTTACTTGTATGTCTTTAAAAAAAAACCGCAGATATGTGTATTTCCATAATCCAAACCATTTGTCAATAATCTTTGCATTTTTGTTGGAGTAATTTTATGTTTGGTAGCAAACTAGTCATTCATAGTGACTAAAGAAACCTGGCTGATTTGTTCTTAGTACTGAACTGGATACAGTCTGTCATCTATACAGTTGGCCAATCATCAACCCGATTAAATTCAATATTTATTGTGGCCAGGAGTGGGATGAGAAAAGGACACAGTGCATCCGTCCAACTTTGGTCATGACATAAGAAACGTTGTCTCTTTATTCGTTTAAGCTCATCTAGATTTAAAATACATTTAGCAAGTCTTTGCTCAGCCTTTCTACTTCAGTCAATTCATTAACTGTATTTGAATTTCTTCAGGGCTGTTTCTCTCCACTGGTAAAACATTAAAATCATAGAATCCCTACAGTCTGGAAGTAGGCCATTCAGCCCATCAAGTCCACACTGACCCTCTGAAGACCCATCCCCCTAACCCTGCATCTCCCAAGGCTATTCCATCTAGCCTGCACACCACTGGGCAATATGGGAAATTTAGCATGGCCAATCCACTTAACCTGCACAGCTTTGGACTGTGGGGGGAAACCGCAGACGTGAGGACAATGTGGAAACTTGACACAGACAGTCGCCCAAAGGTGGCAATGTGAGGCAGCAGCGCTAACCACTGAGCCACCACGCCGCCCCAGTGTGGGCACTTGTCAGAACTGCAGTGGAAATCCTATTAATAGCCATCTGGAACAGGTTGAAAAAATATACCCTTCCCTAGGATTTACCCCAGTTATATACACCATAGGCATTTGTAATGGTACCCTTCTGCAGTGACGTTGACAGTCTGATTTTCTTGAACATTAACTCAACGTTTCAGACCTTTCGTTTCACCACTTTCATTTATCTACATTATGTCACAAGTTTTCTGCATCTGCAGAAAGCTGTGAGAATAAGTGAGTATGGGTGAATGCATTGAAACTTGGAAAAAGGTTAACATACTAATCCCGTCTCCCCCAATAGCCTTCTGCCATTACCTCCACCCCAATCCATTCTTCTCCAGCTTATTGGATCTGACCTTTCACTCCGTTAAGATGATCCTCAGAGTGTTTTCACCTCAGTGAAAAGTGATCCAATATCATTATTATTGGCATGCATTGTTACAGCATGACAACTTCATATAAGCTGCTTGCATTGTAAAAGTGGACGTAGAAATTTAGAATAGATTATAAAACTAAGGCTTAGAATAAAGGGTGAAAAGCTATTCATGAGCCTTTGACTACACATCTGTTGTCCACAGTTGCTCTTGCCTCCTTGCATGCAATGACTCTCATTTGTTAGCAAAAATATTTCAATAGTTTTCACCTTGCTTTTTTTTTCAGTATAAACCATTTTAAATTGGCTCTCCTTTGATTCATTTCTCAGAAACAAGACACTGGCAAAAAGGTCATTTTCATTGGGCTATGTACTTTGCCTCCCTATCAGCATATTCCTTTCTTCCTTATGAATTTATCTAGTTTACTCTGCAATGAATCTATGATATCGCTTCAAGCATAATAGAATCACACACTGAATTAGGCTGTGAGGCAAGATTATATTAGAGGAATGGGCAATGATCTAAAATCGTCAAAACAGCAACAACTCTGTAATTCATGTCACTCTGCAACCTGACAATGTCATGGTTTCTTATTTTTCCACAATATTGTTATTTTTCGTGGTTGTGTCGTGTATTTGCACTACAGAAGTCTATAACACTGTTTATCCTCCTTGTTCTGTTCATCTCCAGCTACGTTGAAAGGTTGAGATCATATAACAATTGTAGTGCCTCAAAGTTCTTAAATTTATCACTGCCATTTCACTCGAGGGGAGATGTCAGTGCCTTTCTGCTCACTGGAGAGCATGTCGTCTTCACAATTTACATTTCTTCATGATAAGATGATCGATTTTGCTTTTATTTTGCAGCAATAAGGAATAGCATAAGATAATGAGCTCCAAGTGTGTACAACATAATCAGAACATCAGTTACAAATTGGGTGTATAGTTCTGCCCGTTTACAACACAAAATCATAGTTATTGTTTGCTAGATGACACAAGTGCCCAATTTTACTGAGGCAAAATTCCCATCTTCTCTCTTCTGCTCATTTCTATGCAAGCTTGCTAAATGTATAATCATGTTTGCCATTTTAGTTCGAATTGATAGATTTGCAGTCAAAGACAAACAATGAATACTTTAACAGCAGATTAATTATCTTACTTTCACCTTTGCAAAGGTTAAGCTGTTAGTGGTTCAGCAAAATAGGTCAGTTTAACGCCTCATTATTCACTATTAAATCCTGTATAGAATGCATTTATTTACAGAGCATTCCCAATTAAACTTGAAAATCTATTTATAATACATTCTTGTTCAAGGACAGCCAACAGACACAAATCAGTTGCCAAAGAAAGAATAGTTAACCGCACATGTAAATATCATTGGCAGTCTTGAACCTTTCCCCTGCGTTCAATGCTTTTATCGTCATAATCCTTGATCTTGGAGTGCTGTACATTAAGGTGGCTGATACCTTGAAATTGGCCCCACTTATGGCATTGCACGAAGTTCAAAGCACAGTTGCTAATACCAAGACAACATGGGAAATGGCTAGAATGGGGAGGTGGAAATTTGAAATAAGAACAGCAACTCCCGGAGAAACTCAGCAGGTCTGGCAGCATCTGTGTGAAGAAATCAGAGTAAATGTTTTGAGTTCAGTGACCCTTCATCAGAATTGTTTGTTTTATTTTTGGGCTAAATTTAATATTGTTGTATCCGTTCTACAGGTCTCAAATGGGTACAGCATTAACCAAAGAAGCAAATACAAGGACTTCTGTTGAAAGGGTATTGTGTTGAAATGTTTTTCACTGTCTGCAGATGCTGTCTTAGAATTTCTCAGATTTCCTGCGTCTCCCCAGTGATTCACTTTTGTGCAAAAATTTACTTACAACTATCTTGAAATTTGGGCCACTGCTAAATTGGTCATGGACATCTTTAAAGGTGGGAATGCACCAACTTAATTTCAATACAGCAAGTCCCTGAATATCGTGGCTTTATGGAATAGCAACTTTAAGTGAAGCATGGTTTCCCATTGGAATCAATGTTAAAGCTAGAGTTAGGTTCCTTGGAACATTTCTTGCCAAGAAAAAAATATAAAAGTTGAAGTATTGTAATAACTTGGGAAATAAAATGCATCACAAAATAAACAATAAATATATCTTCTGAAAAAAAATGCTCACCTTTACGGTGCTGTACTCTTAGATTGACAAGGCTCCATCCAGTGGCAGATGTTTGTCAGTGCAGTTGGACTGCAAGGGCTACATGCTCTGACCGACTTCAGCCACTAGATGGAGCCCAGGACCTCATTTCCATGTAGGAGAAAGATAAGGACCCAGGAGCATTGGAGAGAAGACCAATCCTCCAGCTTAACATGGAATGGGAGGTAAACGGCAACTCTGGGAGACACAATAGCTAGCACAGACTGGGCCGAATTGAGACAAAAACCCTTGGGAGAATGAGGCCTACATGAGAACAAGGCACAGGGGTGACCAAGGACGGGGCAAAACAAAGCTATGGCAGATCAAACTGGGAGACAAGACCAGGGCAGGGTCAGGCCTGTCCTGACCAAAGCAGGGTATGAGATATGGAGGAGATGAACAAGCAAGGCCAAAAGACAGGCAAGACACATTGACCATGGTGAGAATGAAAGGGCGAAAGTGTCGGGTATACTGATTTTCAGTATTTACAATAACAATGGATTTTGACAATGCACACATGCAAAGTTAAAATGAAAATGGAAACATAAAACGTAGATATAGATTTCAACGAACAAATGACATTAGAGAGAAATGACCTTAAGTGAGGCAACTTTTAATGGCACTACTAATGGGGATCCTGCTGACCATGAGACTGAAACCTGTCTTACTTCAACCAGGTGCAATGATAGAATTGATTTTCTGAAGTTAAATTGGGGATTGTAGCGCAATTATAAAGAGTAACCAACACATGTAGAAGCAAAAAATTCTACTTGGCTAACTTTCTTGACGTCCTTAAGAAGTTTTTAACCCAAATTGATTATAGAAAGTACTACAACTGTGGAGCACCAGAACTTACAAAGAAAGCATACAACAAAATTCTGCTTGAAAGCCTTTTATTTAAATTGAAATCAACGGGGATTCAGTTAACATTTGGTGAATTAGAGTTGCCTGCAGTGTCTGAAGCAGTAGAGTTGAAGTTTGACATTCTTGTGTACATTTTATAGCATCATATGAGCGAGACTCAACAAGAGTTTTGGGAGAGTTCTTTATTTCCTATCACATTTGCCTGAAGAAATGCTTATTAGAACATAGAACATAGAACATAGAACATTACAGCGCAGTACAGGCCCTTCAGCCCTCGATGTTGCACCGACCTGTGAAACCAATCTGAAGCCCATCTAACCTAAACTATTCCATTATCATCCACATGTTTATCCAATGACCATTTAAATGTCCTTAAAGTTGGCGAGTCTACTACTTTTGCAGGCACGGCATTCCACACCCTTACTACTCTCTGAGTAAAGAACCTACCTCTGACATCTGTCCTATATCTATCACCCCTCAATTTAAAGCTATGTCCCCTCATGCTAGCCACCACCATCCGAGGAAAAAGGCTCCCACTGTCCACCCTATCTAATCCTCTGATTATCTCGTATGTCTCTATTAAGTCACCTCTTAACCTTCTTCTCTCTAATGAAAACAGCCTCAAGTCCCTCAGCCTTTCCTCATAAGACCTTCCCTCCATACCAGGCAACATCCTGGTAAATCTCCTCTGCACCCTTTCCAATGCTTCCACATCCTTCCTATAATGCAGTGACCAGAAATGTACGCAATACTCCAAGTGCGGCCGCACCAGAGTTTTGTACAGCTGCAAGATGACCTCATGGCTCCGAAACTCAATCCCTCTACCAATAAAACCTAACACACCATACACCTTCTTAACAACCCTATCAACCTGGGTGGCAACTTTCAGGGATCTATGCACATGGACACTGAGATCTCTCTGCTCATCCACACTACCAAGAATCTTACCATTAGCCCAGTACTCTGTATTCCTGTTACTCCTTCCAAAGTGAATCACCTCACACTTTTCCGCATTAAACTCCATTTTCCACCTCTCAGCCCAGCTCTGCAGCTTATCTATGTCCCTCTGTAACCTACAACATCCTTCTGCACTATCCACAACTCCACCGACTTTGGTGTCATCTGCAAATTTACTAACCCATCCTTCTACGCCCTCATCCAGGTTGTTTATAAAAATGACAAACAGCACTGGCCCTAAAACAGATCCTTGAGGTACACCACTAGTAACTGAACTCCAGGATGAACAGTTCCCATCAACCACCACCCTCTGTCTTCTTACAGCTAGCCAATTTCTGATCCAAACCGCTAAATCACCCTCAATCTCATGCCTCCGTATTTTCTGCAATAGCCTACTTATCAAACGCTTTACTGAAATCCATATACACCATATCAACCGCTTTACCCTCATCCACCTGTTTGGTCACCTTCTCAAAGAACTCAATAAGGTTTGTGAGGCACGACCTACCCTTCACAAAACCGTGTTGACTATCCCTAATCAAATTATTCCTTTCTAGATGATTATAAATCCTATCTCTTATAATCCTTTCCAACATTTTACCCACAACCGAAGTAAGGCTCACTGGTCTATAATTGCCAGGGTTGTCTCTACTCCCCTTCTCGAACAAGGGGATAACATTTGCTAGTCTCCAGTCTTCTGGCACTATTCCTGTAGACAATGATGACATAAAGATCAAAGCCAAAGGCTCTGCAATCTCCTCTCTAGCTTCCCAGAGAATCCTAGGATAAATCCCATCCGGCCCAGGGGACTTATCTATTTTCACACCTTCCAGAATTGCTAACACCTCCTCCTTATGAACCTCAATCCCGTCTAGTCTAATAGCCTGTATCTCAGTATTCTCCTCGACTACATTGTCTTTTGTCTTTTTCCTGTGTGAAATTGACTTCATTCTTGAATGGTCTAGCTCTAATTTGCATCTTATGTGTCCTTAATCTGAGCTCTCTCAATAAAACAAAACTGACAATTTAAGCAAAGTATGTAAGCGGATGTACATGGGACTATAAGAATAGGATTGGACATTCACTACCTCAAGCCATTTCATATCTAGTCTTAGCTTCATGTACTTGCCTTGATTCTGTAATTCCTAATATTCCGGCCAAACAATAATCTATTAATTTCAATGGATTTCCTAACCAAGCTCAAGAGTTTACTGGGAGAGAGCCCCAAATCTTAGTGTAAAGATGAACTGAGTTGCTGATGTCTTTTTTGGAGAGCCTTGTTCCAAAATGAAACCTCTGCCCACATATGTTGGAGTCCCCCACCTGAGGAAATAATATCTTTCTATCCAATTTATTTTTTAATCATCTTAAAAATGCAGGGACACGTTAAATGTATTGTAGATCAAACTAAATTATATCACATTAGAAGAAAATATGGATAGTCCCTGGATACTGTTGACATAAATCAGCTTACAGTTGAGTAGGATTTAGGTCCCAAATAGATCAAATGTTCAATGGGCTCAGTTTCACATGCAGGTATAAAACCAATAAAAGATAGTCTGCTTGATCCAAATGTTAGCCTTGCTGAGTTTCCATTTGATCCAGCTTGTCTTCTTTTGCAATACTTTGGCAAGCTGTCAGCTTAAGCTGCTTGGGATAGATAGCTAGCATATCATAGACCTTAAAATTGTATGCTGTCACAACCACTAACTTCAGCAGCAGCTTACAAGGCAAATGCACTTTTCCAGATCAAAGGAGAAAATATGGTAAAGGACGTTTTCTGACATACCTTCCAACGATGAATGCAAGGATTGCAATACCTCAGTTTTTCTACATCATCATAGTCATCTTAATTAGCATTTGGGTTGGATGTTCTTCTTTGTTTTGAGGAATATGAGTCAGGGCAGTTTCCAAGTTCATAAATCTGAATACAACATCTTTATCATATCAGCCAAACTTCTAATCTCCTCGAGACATAGACATGAAAAATCTAGTTCTGATGCATTCTTAGGCAGGCCCGAGACAGTAACAACAGAGTCCAGATATAGAACTGGGTTTGTTAGAAAGTCCACCTTTGTTTTTTGAGACATTAGGCCAGGTCTCCACATTATCCTATGCCTACTGACCCGCAACCTCCCTCACCTACACCTACTCCTCCTCAAACCCTCTGTGCTACCTGATTTTCTTCATGCCCTCTCTGATTCCATCTTGTCCCCCATGTCCCATTCATGGCCTTTCTTTTACCCCATGTAATGTCAATATTTCCATATACTCCCAATCATTACTTTTCTGTCTCCTTCATGGTCATGGACTTCAGACCTTAGGAACTAGGTAATAGAGATTGAAACCTTTGAAGTTGACATAAAATGTTAAACCCCTAACAATCTAATAGTGACGTCACTCAAAGATACTGTCATTCGTATTGCACAGATTAAAGAAGCTCCTGAACAACTGATAAAAGTAATCATTCAGCTGTAAAAATTAACAAATGTTCATTTACAAACCACACAATAGTTAGATAATCCTTCAATAACCTCTTAAAAATATCAATCAGACAGTATATATATAACCTCCTGAGGGAGATAAGTGATTCATCAGCTTTTGAAACTCAAATCATGTATTCATGGTGTGTTCCACTCGCTAAACAAACGACGAACGCTCAGAAAATAGGCTCTATTGAAACAAAAAGAACAGATGGCTTGGTTTTATCTTGGCGTTCAGTTGCAGCAGATGGACCATCATTCAAAGAACTTTAGGAGCAGGCATGTATTTTCTTTTTCTCAAAGTTAAGGCAGTAGGGTGATTTTATTCTATGCTAATATGTTGTAGATATTTAAGTCACATCACACTACAACACTAGAGTTGCCAATCACTTTTCTCAATAATTTTGCATGCATGTATTTTCAAAAAAGATAACTATTCTAATGAACATCAACACACCTTACATCCTGCTGCCCAATGTAATGGCCCATTTGCCAATTATCAATCATTGTAAGAAAACTATATCCAATAATGATATCTGAAATCGTAAAAAGGTTTAACATTTACCTGTCAAAATGTCCCTAACTCCTCAGCAGACTTCGTCCAAACTTCCATAACTCTCTTATCCTCTTATTTGGGTTTTCCAAAAGCTTTCACTCCACCCCTCAGCCTGTCCTAGTACTTTTGTACATGGAATGGAAATTTGCTGTAGGTCTTGCAATGTCAACTCTGATGTCAAAGGACATACATAGAATCCCTAGAATGCAGAAACAGGCCCTTTGCCCCATAATTCCATGCTGGACCTTTGAAGAGCATCCCACCCAGACCCATCCCCCCCAACCCCACATTTCCCATGGCTAACACACCTAATTTTACACATTCCTGAATACTATGGGCAATTTAGCATGGCCAATCCACCTAGCCTACACATCTTTGGACTGTGGGAGGAAACTGGACCACCTGGAGGAAACCCACACAGACATGGGGAGAATGTGCAAACTTCACACAGACAGTCACCCGAGGGTGGAATCAAACCCAGGTCCCTGGCTCTGTGAGGCAGCAGTGCTAACTACTAAGCCACCGCGCCACCCCAAAACTAGGGTGCACTCATTAAATTCTTAATCCGAGATTGATTTTTTATTGAATTTAAATTCCATGTTGAGATTTGAACCTGGGTACCTAGGAGTACTCTTGATTATTAGTCCAGTGATAACACCATTAGGCCATCATGTCAGAAGCCAAACTTAATATAAGTCATTAGTTGCCAAGGGAAAGTTTGTGTTGTGCAGGAAAATTCAGCTTACTACTCCTGTGGCCTCCATTTCTCTGATACCTGCAACAATTTTCCACTTTGTTGGTATACAGAAGTCCAGTCCTCTATTCTCCTCAGATGGGTCCTATGTCTGACAGATAGTTGAAGTGCAAGATTAGCAGAAGCTCTGGTACCACCTCAAAGACAGTATATACAACAGCATTTGGCAATAATTTAGCAAGAAATTTAATGACCTTCTCAGCTATACTAAGTGAGGAAACCCCTTCCATTTTTTTTTTGTTTTGAGTCTGTACTATGTGAATTTCAGTTACCTCTGTCCAGTCTGTTAGTTTCTCGATGTTTTCCCATACTTGTGGACTGCATTTGATTTATGTGTTTTAATATCAATTCAAACTAAAGTGAATGCAACCTATGGCAGAGGTCAAATGACTAAAATTAAAAAAAAGCAGGCAACTACAAGTTATTTAATATATATGGTCAGTAACAAAAATTATTATTCATGAACACAAATGTGTTAATTCTAATCTATCCCACTTTCATCGGTCACTGCCCATGTATCTCATATATATTCTTTACATAATGCAGATCTTCTAACGTACACATATATTGTTGTTGATGTCAGTTCATTCCTTTTTGGATCACACAGCGAACAAAAACAAAGTTGCTGGAAAAGCTCAGCAGGTCTGGCAGCATCTGTGGAGGAGAAAACAGAGTTAACGTTCCGGGTCCAGTGACCCTTCCTCAGAACTGGTCACACAGTGAATCCTGTTGCCATGAGAATGGTTGCTGTTGATCCATTTACATTGTTAGGAATGATAGATCTCTATGATTGATGGTTATTCAGTGCATCTAGAAGCTGGTGATACCATATCTTCTTTATCAGTTGTATGCAATGCAGCTTCACTAGACATACGAAGATGCCCATGGTTCTGCTGATCTGGCGGGTCATTCAAGTTCATCCTGTACAACTGAGGTGGCAACTGCTCTACACAGGTCCCAAGCTGTCACTTGTACTGTCTCTTGTTGACAGTTTATATTCTGTCCCCAGCACTGATACACAAAGTTACTACTTTGTTCAGGCTTGTTATTTAATTCTGTTGCCACTTCATGATTTTGCTACTGAGACTTGAAATTTGTAGTTGTTCATTAGCTCGCCGAGCCGGTTGTTCTGTGATGCGCAGACACAGGCGTTTGTTTGTTAATGGAGTCCCATGTTGAAAACCAGGCTTCCAGAAATTCCACCAGAACCAGAATTCCAGAAACAAACACATATACACACTGCTGCTAAAACAACAGAACTGTAAGCAACAAGACTATCACACCAGAGGATCATATAAATCCAGAAGGAAGCAGAACACCAATGCCTCGTTCAGAGGTCACACTGATGATGTTGCCTAGAAGGGTAACAAAACGTCTGCATACCACAGAACAACCAGCTTGGCGAGCTAACAAACAACTGCATCCACAACCCGAGCTACAAATTTTCACTAAAACCTTGAAGAAATTTCAAATGTTGCCTTTGGTTTCCACAGCATCAGGGATTGGAAAATCCATAACCATTCTGGCTCACCCAGTAGACTGCTTCTTTAATTCTTCAGTTTTGTTCTTACAAGAGCAGGCTTCCTTAAGGCCATGAATATCCACACAATTTAAGCTGGACACTTTGACGTTGTGTTTCATTTACTTTGATTTCATGGCTATTCAAACTAAAATAAGAAAACATACAGGCGCCATATGACTATGGCAATTGAAATCATACGATATGTACGTACAAAGTGCACACTATATAAATACATTTCTCCAAACAGATAACAATGTACCTGTTTTCTGTTCTTGCTCAGAGTCTGAAAGTGAAAAGGAAATTTGACATGGGTTATAAAAGTCTGATAATCTGACATCAGCTTTTGGACTGCCCTACCAAAGGTGAAAGTGCCAGCAGATAGATCTCATGGAAAAGATCAAATTTGAATGCTTGAAAAAGAAGATAAGAAGAATATTCCAAAAATTAAGAAAATAAAGTTGCAACCTAGAGCACTGAACATTTTGAATAGATTTGTTTAAAAATTACAAAAGTGACGGCAGTCCAATCGGAGGAGTGTCTCCATGACACATCCAGGAAACCAGAGATCATTAAATAAATTATCTGAGAATGAGAAAAAGACAAAGCAAAAGTGGTTCACACTTTAATTCATCAATCTCAAAAATCAATATGAGATTGGAGTGTCTCAAGAACTCAAACATGGAAAGTGTCAATACTGGTATGCAATCTATCCTACAAAAGCTTCCAATAATATTACTTCTCAAACATGATATGCAAGTACCCTGGGTGATGTTAGCCAAAGAGATTAACTTTACAATCAATCTGTTGATTACACTGATCTGGAATCAGTCACATTCCCCCTCACAGTTCAAACATATCATTAATTATCCCCGCCTCTTTGGCCTGTCTGTCTCCTCTCCACCTATCTTCTCCTCTATCCATCTTCTATCCGCCTCCCCCTCCCTCCCTATTTATTTCAGAACCCCCTTCCCCTCCTCCATTTCTGAAGAAGGGTCTCGGCCCGAAACGTCAACATTCCTGCTCCTCTGGTGCTGCTTAGCGTGCTGTGTTCATCCAGCTCTACACCTTGTTATATCATTAATTATCTTTCCTTTCAGTAATCAGGCAGGCAGGATTGTGTGCGCCTCAGCCTCACATATAATGTGGTGGATACTTCACTTCGCATGGAGCCTTCAGCTTTGGATGTTCCTTCCCCTACATTGAAGTTACATAATTATTTGACATGGCGTGGAGTTTTTACTCAGGTTTGGCAGCATTTCCAATGGAATTTATCCAAAATCAGCAAAAATGCACAAAAATTCAAGAACCTTCTACAGCAAATTATATCCAGCACAGATTGAGTTTCCAAAACATCACATGAGTTTAAAACCCTATGTAGTGGAAATCATATCTACTGGCAAAACTGACAATGCCATCCTTATGAATTAATCACCATGACATTTCCGCTAATTAGCATATTCTGGTCCCTCACAAATGTTCCATTTATCAGGCAACACGTTTAGGTGCAATGATGCCAAATAGACTCCATTAAAATCTGCATTTTTAAGCAAAATAATTTATTAAGAAGCTACAAATGCACTGTAATGTAACTAGCAGTGGATTCTGCATGGATTTTTAAAAGTCATTTTCAATTATTTAAACTCAGCTTTCTTCAAACACTGATTAAAATGCTTTTTTGTACCATTTTCGGCTATTAATAAAACTGTGTTAAGGAATACCTTTAGTCAGTTAGAAAATAGCACTTTCTAAAACGGTGCCCAATTATACACTGGATTATGAATGATTTTATATTTCCTAATATGCAAATACATTGTCATCTATGCTTTGGACACATATACCAGTTTATGTATTCAAAACTCTTTGACCAAAAACTCTTGCCAGTGAGGCTGACAAAGGGACATGTCATTCAGATTACGGTTTAAATCAATTTTATGAACAAAATATTCCTTATTGAATCATGATGTGAGCATTTCCCAAATTGCCACAATATTTATCCTTTATGTAGCTCTACCTGTCTGAGAAAGGACATTGCACGAAGTGATCCATGTGTTTGAGCTCGGCCATTAGAATCTCCTTCATCTTCGAGGCAGGGCTCGCTCTCTTCCACAAAGGTGGGTCTTGCAGGTTGGCACAGATCATCTCCTGAATCTTCTTGTGTTGCTGCATTGTCTTCTACCAGGGGTCTTGCTGCAAGTCATCGCAAGTCTTTTCTGAGCCTCTTCACAGACCGAGTGGCTTCCAAATATGCCTTTTTTTATCCACTCTTATCTCGGATCTTCCAGGTGACCTTTGGCCAATGGGATCGTGAGCAGGTTTCAAAGCATTCAATGGGGCCACACTTTCTCTGTTGACATGCTGGAGGGTGCTGTATAGTGCACAGCCTCATGCACGGGCTGGAAGTCAAGGTGTCAGAATGTCTAATTGATCCTTCTCCAATACACAACCCTCGGCTGGTTGTAACTGGTTCCCTCTGACCCCTTGTTACCTCTTTGACCTTGGTTTCCACTGTTCTCTGTAGCCAATAGCTGCTGGCTGCTGTTTAATTTACTTTTGCCAATTTTCTGTCATGCCCAATTTCTCTGGCTGTAGGTCGATTTAGAATGTCTGATTTTCGGCCTGTGGTCACTTGACCACAACATTTCAACAGAAATTTGAGCAATATTTGTGAAACTTGACGACAATTTACACTCGGATCCTGACGGCTGAGGTGGAAATCCTAGTTAAAAGTTACACTTAAATGTAACAACATTATCTTTCTGAACATCATAGATGAGTTTTTGTTGCTGAGGTAGAAGTTCTGAAGGGTTAATGTTGATGTTACATGGCTTCCACCCATTCTACTAATGTTACATACAGCTTGTGCATGGAGTCAAAGAGCTCTACTCTTGCTTTTGGAGGAACCAAAATGTATCTGCACCATCTCCCTAAAGCCCTAGTAATTGTGCTTGACCAAAGGTAAATGTACTCATTACGATCATGCAACAAACCTTCTTGTTAACTCAGAACAGTCCTTCTTCACTACATATTCTATGGTAGTATATCCTCTATAACTACACATGGCATAGAATCAAGACAAAGCAAAGTCAAAGGAGAATTGGTGGCATAAGAGCCACCTGAAACAACCCTTAGCCAGCAGCAAAAACTGGTGGAGGTGGCAAATACCACAAGGTAACAGGAGTGGTTATCTCGACAAATACCACAGTTTCCACTTCTGAATATCATGGAATCGGGTAGACCATCAATGAATTTACTTGCTTTTCTCTTCTCCTGGCTTGGTACATCTCAGAGTTCTATGTACATTGTATGATGCAATTCCAAGCCAGCTAACAATAACTAAGTTAGTTTAACTCAGTTACTCCAATATTTGAAGCAAGTGACCTGTAAATTTTTGGGTGAGAGAGAGAAATGGTGGAAAAAAAAGCCTTGTGGCTGAACACAAAGCAATCAGCCTTTGCTGGAAAATGTTTGGGTTTGGACAGGATCAGTCATTAGCTGCAAGGCCCTCCATTGTCACATACACTGGTGACATCGACTGTCCATATTCACAAAACACAAACTGCTGCTTTCTCAAGGTAGCTGGGGACAGGAGGCTTCTTTCCAGCAGGAATCAGTGGAAGTGAAAGGATAGTTCAACAGCAACTCTGAAGAAGGGTCCAGACCCGAAACGTCAGCTTTCCTGCTCCTCTGATGCTGCTTGGCCTGCTGTGTTCATCCAGCTCTACGCCTTGTTATCTCAGATTCTCCAGCATCGGCAGTTCCTACTATCTCTGAGAATGAATCAACAGCCTGTTTTGCACCCTACCCAGTTTTCTATTTAGATATAGCTAATTCTTAAATTTACGTCACAGGGAAATTATAAACCAAGCTGCTAACTTTCAAGTGGCCCATGTTATACATGATTATGAATTTGAATATCCCTCCTAGTTTCCAGCCAAATACCTCGGAAAAAAAACAAAGAAAAATACATCAAAGGCTAATCTCCTTTTATTCGTGTCTGGGATTTCAAATGATCCAAGAGGTAGCCTTGAAAGATGGTTTTCAGTTAACATTTTTTTTCTATCCTTGCTGCCAAAATGGTTCTTGGGAGCAAGAAAAAAGGGAAAGAATCAAAGTAATGTGCAGTTAGATGGTTTTGCATCTGGACTAGTTGCCTGCATCAGCAATTATTTCAGAGTGAAGGATGAGATATCCCTATGGCTATATGATTCATAGCAACTTCATACTTAGCTGTAAAATTACATTTTATTTGTGAATAGATAAGAGTTTGACAGAGTTGAAGCTATGTTACTCAGTCCAACAATAATGCAGACTGAACATACTTGGAGTTTGCCACTAAATGACACTCTCTATCTTAATCTCATAATATTTACCTCCATTTAATTCACTTAATTTGCTGATCCAAGTTGCATGTTCATCACATCTTCGTTGACTATTATTTGAAGAATGCAGAGCAGTTTTTCCACACATGATCCCTATATTTATTTTGCAGTAGCAGTAATAATATTCTCAGAGACTTGCATTCATATCACACCAGATGTCACAAGTATTCCAAAGCACTTCGCATATATTTTATTACCTTGTCAACCAATGAGTGTCATTGTGTTTGCACATGGCAAAATTTCATTAATGCTCATGAGAGAATTGGTCACAGAATGGCCTGGAACCTTGACAAAGTGGCAACCATTGACTGTTCATACAAGATCAAAATTTACCATGCCCCCGCATTTCTGCCAAATTTTCAAAAACTCCAACATGTCTAGAAATGCAGGCTTGGAATCCCTTGGAGAGATCTGTTGTCAGAAGGGAAGTGAGATATGCTTCCTTTTTACAACATGTTAGCGAATGAATAAATGGATGAATGAGTGAATGGGTAGGGTGAGTAGGTAACTGGACAGAGAAGCAAGTGGGTGAGGTGGTAGGTGGGTGAGATGGTAGGTAAGTATGATGGCAGCTGAGCAAGGCGGGAGGTGATTGAGCAAAGTACAAAAACAAAGTTGCTGGAAAAGCTCAGCAGGCCTAGCAACATTTGTGAAGGAAAAAGACAGAGTTAACGTTTCGGGTCCGGTGAACCTTCTTCAGTTCTGAGCTTTTCCAGCGACTTTGTTTCTGTTCCTGATTTACAGCATCCACAGTTCTTTCAGTTTTGATTGAGCAGAGTAGTGGGTTAGTGTAAGGTGGCGTCACGGAGTGAGTAGGTCAGGGGTCAAGCTGGTCAGTGGCTGGGGAGGTCAAGAGAGGAACATATAACCAGCCCAAGTTGGAACTTAGTTAGTGGTAAAGGCTAGTCAGATCTGGTTGAAGGATAGTCCAGTGTTTTGGAGTTAGAGTTGTTTTGAGATGTAGCTGTGTTGGGTCGATGGAGTTTTGTGGGTGTACGGGTCAAGTCAGATGAGGCTCAGAGGGTACTTGATGTTGGATCAGAGGATGACTGGGTTGATGGGATATAAGAATGAGTGATTGGGGATTCAGTTTAGTTTCTCAGGTGTCTGTCTAACATAAATGTTCAGGTAAGTATCATACAACTGTCCAAAATCTCAGACACTAACTCCAATCGAGAGATTTACAGGGAATGTAACTCAAAGGACAGAATTGTCGATCGGATGTTCAAATATTCTCGACAATACCCATGACTAACAGCACTTCTGCAGGATACATTGCGGGATGTAAGAATGGTCTCTGAAAATCTGGAGTCTGGAAACTTTAGGCCAATCTGCTTTTGATGAACCATGGCCAAGAGTTAGGAAAGAGTAAGTCCCATTTCTGAGCGATGCAACAACTGGCAGCTCTCCAAGTCCAGCAGCATCAGTGGGAATCTCGGACATTCATGTGACTGCAGCGGTCCCGCACTGAGAGTTATACAGGAAGCCTCACAGAAAGGTCATTTAAGATGGCTTCATTGGGGTTGGTCTGTCAGGTGGGCCTTGTTGAAGGTGGTGGGTGACTGTGATCAGTAGGCCAGAGGGAAACAACAAGTAGGGCTGTCAAATACAATTAGAAAGATCTGCATTAGGCCTCATAGGAGGGCCTGCAGCCACATTACCAAAGATTTATCTGGTAGCCTCGCTTTGTGGTGTGGGCACCTCCCTGATTCTTATATTTTATTCTTTCACTGCCAGCATTTATTGCTTTTGCCTAATTCCTCTTGAGGAGATGATGGTGAGCTACCTTTTGAACTGCTGCAGTTTCTAGGTTGTAGAGAGCTGAAAAGTGTTCAAGGATTTTGCATGACTTTGTGAAATAAGCTTGATAAAGAATGAAGATGTCACAAGATTGACCTCTTAAGTTTGGGAAGCTGTTTGACCAAAACAGTACGATCTCTGTTTGATACATATTTTGTTATATTTAAAATCTAAAATGAACTAGATTCAGTGGCTCGGATTTTACACAAGGACCCTGTCCACAGGAGGGAAATTTGAGGGTATGCCCAGCTAAGCCAACCACGATATCCTTTTTAGTTTACATTGTTTGAATATTTATTCTACTGAAGTCATGATTTTCACCCCTTTGAGGTATACAACGCAACTCAAGAGATGTTGACCAATGAAATGGCTGGAAGCTCTTCTGTCCCACAGCACCATCAGAAGCAATGGTCAATGCTAGTACTGCAAACGTCATACCAGCAACCCTGCAATAGGCTTGGCATGCAGATAAATGCGACGTGGTCAATCAGACTGATCTACACGAGCGAGATGGAGTATCAATCGTGAGGTTGGATTGGTGGCCTTGCAGGTATGACCTGTGCTGCTCAAGAGAGCTCGATGGTGCACAGAATGTCCAGTTAGGGTATGTTCATAGTTGGCACAGCTGGGTACACTTTCAAATTTACCTCCTGTGGGGACACAGTCCTTGTGTAACATCTGAGCCACTGAATCTAGTCCATTTTAGTTTATAAATACAACAAAATATGTATAAAAACAGAGATCCTACTGTTTTGGTCAAACAGCTTTCCAAACTTAAGAGTCAGTCTTGTGACATCTTCATCCTTTATCAAGCTTATTTTACAAAGTCATGCATCTGAAGGGAGTGGTGATTGAGAATTTGAGAATGGGGATGAGATCAGTGACATCTTTGCTGAAATTTCTGACCTTGTGCTGGGAGCAAAAAAATGATCAAATATAGCTTTTGGTTTTCTGCCCAACACCATCTTTCAACAGAATTGGAATAATGTTTGACTCAATATGGGCACAATTACTAACATGAGGAAAAGTTGTTTTCGTGTTTGTTTTGATTCTGCAGGGTTCTGACAAGAATACAGCAGAACCTCTGCAGAATATGTTTAGAATCAGGAAGAAGTATTAAAAAAATCCCCTCCATAAGCTCACTGTAACTGTGACTTGCTATGGTCCTTGAGCATAAATATGAATTAGTCCAGACCCACAGAGAGACAAAGTTGGATTTCCAAAGAGCCTTGTATATAGCCAGCAGTGAAGGCTGACTCACAGTGGTTGCACAACATGTAAATGTTATGAAGTATTAATAATAAATGAGAGAACAATTATGAGAGCTGCTGCTCTCAGTACGGTCCTATTTCTTAGCTTAAGCTTTAGCTCTCACAGGGGGATCTATTCAGCTAGTAGCGAAAAAAATACTTCAAAGGAAGTTTATTTCTGATGCACAGAGAGGGCTAATGATCAAAGCCAGTGTATTTTTTTTCTAAGGGATTATTCTAGTCCCTTTATTTAATAATCTGTTTACAGCTATTGCAGACAGCGGGTGTGATAGAAGAGCAGTAACAATGCTTGCGCTGAGAAAGGCAACCTTGGAAAGTCAAATACTGGTGCACTTTCTTTTCTTTAAATCAATTCTGATGCTTGTGTCAGGGGACAAAATAGATGAACAGAAAATCAGAGCAAAGACCAGCTTTGCAGCCAGTGTGAAAATTGACTTGAGTTATTAGTAATTTATGCTGTGTATTCACAGTTTGGCTGCCAAATGACCTGAATAACAAAGAATCGAATTATATCTCATCATGCAGCTTGATTAACACTGGTGTTCTGGGATAGACAATTGGGCACTGATGGTTCCCAGGCCAGAGAAGTGGCCCGAGGGCTTGAGATCCACACTCCAATAGAGGAGTCCAGAGCTGTGCCATCACCTGTGGTTAATTGAATCAAATGCCAGGCTCATGAGCAGAGATTTTAAGACTACCCAAGGAAGAAACAGAGTACAAGAGCAAACTTCTGAATTTGCAACCTTGGCTTTAGTTTTTTGCCCATTGCAAGTATATGCATGGAGTATGGGAGCATTTCAAAGACTGTTAGACTATAAGATGTAGGAGCAGGAAAACCATTCAGCCCACTGAATCTGCTTTGCCATTTAATGAGATGATGATCTGTTATAGTAAGGTCACCTCTCATTCTTCTAAATTCAAATGAATACAGTCCCAGCCACTTGATCTTTCCTCATAAAACAATCCCTCTATATCTGGTATCAACCCAGTGAACCTTCTCTACACAGCTTCCAATTCCAACATATCTTTCATTAGATAAGGGGCACAAACTCTTTACAGTATTCAGACTGGTGCCTGAGTTACCTGCTTATTATCTCCTTCCCTTTGGCAGTTTTCAAATCCTCTGGGACTTTTGCAGAACATAAGGATTCTTGGACGATTCTTACTAGTGCAATCACTATCTGTGCAGCTACTTCCTTTGTCCCAAACAGCTCCATGATGCAGTGCTCTGTGGCTTTACAGTCTGTTCCCAGGGACACACACCAAGACAAACATTGACTGTGCCTACAGGACCATCAACTCAATGAAATTTCATCTGCCCGGAACTTTTTGGTGTTCCAGAACAAGGAATTGACATCAACTGAGTGTTACAGATTGGCACATTCCAAGATCCAGGACTATGTGCTGAGAGACACACTAAAGCTTGGCGCAGCTACTACCATGTCGCACTGGGGCAAGACTACTGTCTACGGCCTTTCTGCTGAGCTTAAATGGGGGTCTGTTCAGTTATTAGACCCTCCTCATACCTCAACTGCAGGTGAATGTAGTCTTGTAAAAGTAAGAAATGCCTTTGGTTTGTTTGGATAGAGTCAAACTCAAGTGTTGTTTGAGATAACAAGGTGTAGAGCTGGATGAACACAGCAGGCCAAGCAGCATCATAGGAGCAGGAAGGCTGACGTTTCGGGCCTAGACCCTTCATCAGAAATGGGGGAGGGGAAGGGGGTTCTGAAATAAATAGGGAGAGAGGGGGAGGCGGATAGAAGATGGATAGAGGAAAAGATAGGTGGAAAGGAAACAGACAGGTCAAAGAGGCAGGGATGGAGCCAGTAAAGGTGAGTGTAGGTGGGGAGGTAGGGAGGAGATAGGTCAGTCCAGGGAGGACGGACAGGTCAAGGGGGCGGGATGAGGTTGGTAGGTAGGAAATGGGGGTGCGGCTTGAGGTGGGAGGAGGGGATAGGTGGGAGGAAGAACAGGTTAGGGAGGCGGGGACGAGCTGGGCTGATTTTGGGATGTGGTCGTGGGAGGGGAGATTCAGCCTTCCTGCTCCTATGATGCTGCTTGGCCTGCTGTGTTCATCCAGCTCTACACCTTGTTATCTCAGATTTTCCAGCATCTGCAGTTCCTACTATCTCTGATCCAATGTTTGTTTGTTTCCTTAAAATGCTACTGTACAGAACCGAACTGCATTTGTGACTATGTATATGTACTTGAAAATATATTTTTATGAATAAAATATAATATTGAAATTTAAAAAGCTCCTTGTTTTAATACTCTAGGTCACATCCCATCAGGCCCAGGGGACTTATCAGTCTTTAGCCCAATTATTTACCAAGTGTCATTGCAACTGCAGTGTGTGGAAAATCATAGAATTATCCCTGAATGCCCACACTGACAGCACTTCTAAAAGACTGAATTTTATTAAAACTCATCAAATGTGAATGTCAGGGATTGTGATGAAGAGTTCCTCCACAAGCTCTAGAGAGTTATTGCAAACAATTCTCCATTGCTCACCTCATTATAAACCTACCAAACCTTTATGTTTCAACATTTGCACTATTGGGTACTCACCAGTGGTGGAAGCACTCAGCACTATTGGGACCGTCCAGGATTTTTGCCACTGTAGCCATATTTATGCAACAGGTTAATTGCTACTAGCCATGAAAACCCCCGCATAACATGCAGCGGGAGGGAAACAAAAAGAAAAGAACAGCTCATAATGATAAATATGTGGCACAAGTTCATTGGAAATTATAACTCACATTTGCAAATGTATCGCCACTTTATATCATCACCTGTCTGATCAGTTGTCATAGGAACTGCAGCTACAAGACTCAGGCTAAGCATCCTTTACACCATCCAGTTTTTGAGCCCTGTCTAAGGGAGCATTAACAACCTGCATCGCACAACATCTTGTCATTGTCCAATAACAACACCTTGTCATTGTCCAATAACTGAATGTAGTCTACTCCCTGGAATACAGAAGCTCAAACCCCAACTGTCTCAAGCACCTGACTGACTGTGGCCGAACCTCTGGATGAGATCGACGTGCCATTGGCTTACTGTGCCAGCACATTCTGACTAATGACAGTCCTCCTTGACTAGATTGAGGACTACTCTTCTTAGACTTGGAGATATGGCCATTTGGTTGAAGCACGTTTGCTGCAAAAGCTGTTGGCACATGGTGCAGGTATACCATTGACATAGCTCTGTCCCATACAGCAACATGTCCACCACCTTGACTGAGAACTGCTGGACAAAATATGACTCGGTGGCTGTACTAGGAGGCAAGGACTGAAGTTATAGTGAGCCTGTAAGTTCTGATTGATGCAATAATGCACAACCAAGCAAGTCAGGATCTGTGATCATCCAAGTAAGAGCAAGTCAGTACTAAGAGAACAAGCAAAGATCTGAGAGATACATCCTCCTCTAATCCATGAGATTGATGCTTGTCCCTCTCAACAAAATGGCCTGGCAGCAGCATGACAATAAAAGGTGTAGGTATGCTTCCAAGTGAAGCAGTGAAGTAGGTAAGTGTAAAGTGAGTGAGTCAGAGATGTGCCACGATGATGTGGTGAGGCTGGCGCATGTGCTGCCCATGGGTCGTGTGCTGAGGTGCTGGGGAATGCTGACAAGATGGAGGTCCAGCCAAGCAAATGTACCTGCCAAAGTACTCACTTTCATATTGGGAACTCTCACTGTCTAGTTTTTCTACACTATGTGGGAGAATAACAAACTGCATCTGAATGAGATGAGAATAAGTAATAACTTACTGTTCAATGAATTGTCGAGGAGGGCATACCAGGAGCAGCACCAGGATAAATCAACCTGGTGAAGCTACAACACATGGTCTTGGCCATTTCCAGGATTAACTGAGGTTGTTTGCAGGCGAGCGGGAAATCCTCATGGAGTTGTCAAATACTCCATTTCAATATGAAAGTAGACAATTCATTGCGGATGTGATCTAGGGTGCTGGCTTTCAACAACTCTCAAACTCAGGAGTCTCAGCAAGGTGAGGCTACAGTAGGAAGCCATTGATCTTTGCAACTGACAGGTTGGCAAGTCTTTAACTAGTGAAGCTGCCTGAGTGAAAGGCTTAGAGTCATACAGTCATATAACATGGAAACAGACCCTTCAGTCCAACCAGTCCATGCTGACCATAGTTCCAAACCAAACCAGTCCCACCTTGGAAGTGTTTTTTGGAGAGCATGTTTGCTGCCAGACTTCCTAGACTACAGTAGTGATGCGCTTCAAAAGTACTACTTCAGCTGTAATCACTGTGAGACAGGGTGGCCATGGAAAGTGCCATAAAGTATTTTAGTTTTTCCTATTTCCGTAGCACCCTTTTAATCCCACCACTATATTCTTAAAAGAAAACAAAGGCAATGTAGTCCATTTAGTATCTCTGTCATTTCTTCAGCCTCTGTGAAGAGCTCCTTTCCACCAAGGGAAACAACTAGGGTAGGAGAATCAAGGATTTTGTTGCGGTCAAGGGCATCATAAATTGAGTTGAGGGTGTAATTAAGCCAAAGTATTGTGGTAGTTCAAAGGCTGGATTGCAAGAATCTCTGATCTCTCTCAATTCTGTGATTACCTGATGCTGCCACTATTTCTTGGAGATTTCAGCTGTAGTTCTCATTGTGTTCACATTGCCTTACGTATTTTGTTTCCAATCTGAACGTCTCAGCTAATTTTATTGTTCATTTTAAATTCTCTCCTCCTGATCTTAAAGTTCTTTTTACTCTACTCTTTTTCTCACATGGCTTTTTACTCTACTCTTTTTCTCACATGGCTTGCACCTGCTTTTGTTTTACTTTGTGATCATTTGTCTTCATGCTTCTGTTCTATATTAGTTTGAACCACCTCGCCAGTTTTTTTTTGCAATAAGAACATCCATCTTATCTTAATTTAGATGAAGCCACTCTGAAACCACCTTATCACAGAAATATGAACTATTTCCATGAAAACTATTTTCCCAGCCATGCACTTAACTTGCCTATGTCACCATTTTTATATGGGAGGGAGCATTGCATGAGAAATAACCCTACAGACTATTAAGTATCAGTTCTTTAATCTATGCCTAAATTGCTGAAATGTTTTTCTCAAGGTCTCAATTATATTTTCCTCTGAACCATGACTTGTGGGAGCTCCCTTCCTTTTCCAAAGCCTTTTGCATCTCAAAGTATTCTTTACTGTGTCATTTGGGAAGTCAAGAACCTATCCATATTTGCTGACTGAAATCCCCAAATGGTAGTGCCTTTCCACATTTCACTTCTGTTTTTTTTAGCAATCATTTGTTCCAACTTGTTGCTCTTTGCTCAGGTTGTCATTATGTGAGGTATTCGAGTATAGTTTGCCTAACTCTCTCATTTCTACTGAAAGTGAATTTTCGTTCATCTTGTTTGGATTAAAACTTGCAACTTAATGCACAACCTCATTTTTAATTATCCATTTCATTTTTATAGGCAAGCTGAAAACTACATCAGAATGACTTTGATAACATAAAATGCTCAGCAGTTATTGTAGTAGTTTCTAATCAGTCCTAATTCAATCATCATTTCAAATATATAAAACTAATCTAAACTGGATTGGTGGCACTGTTATCGTGCATCATTTTCATGTGTATTTTGGTAGCTAATTTTGGAGCAAGCACAGTAGTCAACAAGTCCCTGAGTTGAAGATGCATTTAATCCTGGAATGATGCCAGGTTGTCACGGATTTCTTTTTATTGTATCATTTTAGTTTCGAACTGAGTGGAGTGTAATTGCAACCAGTGCACAGAGGGGCCTTGGCTCATTGGACAATTCTGTAACTTTTTAAACACCGGTTTTAAATTTTTTTTGGTATTAACAAAGCATATATAGTTCAAATAGCCCTTAATTAAAATTTGAAAATGGATGACAGTAATTGAAGCTTTGTGCATATGCATGAACAGAGCTCAGTTTGCTTATCCAGAACATAATTATTCACAAACCCATGTAACTATCATTGTCCTTCTAGTACAGTCATGACATCATAGTGTGCTTTCTCAATCATGTTCTGAATTCACGTAATGAATGCATGCCTAACTTTGCATTGTGTCAAACAATAAGATCAAGTAAAAATAACATTAAGATAGACACACATTTACATTGTTGTACATGATTGTTGTGTTTCAGTCTTCTTACAATTCTTATGTAACTTGGTCCACATCTCGATTGTATTATTTCATATATGGTGCCGAGTGCTCTGGCCTGATACTGCCATGTGCCAAGATCAGTGGTATGTATGTATTCCCTACAGGTCACAGTCCTTATGCTCCAAAGCAAATGAGTAACGTAGGAGCTGTGTAAATTAAACCAAAGAATCAAATGGCTTTTAGTTTGTGAGTCAAGGGATGACATTCAAAGTGGAAGATCTATGAACCTGCCTGCACTTGGCCCATATCCCTCCAAACATTTCTTATTCATGTACTTATCCAAATGTCTTTTACATTTTGTAACCGTACTCACATCCACCACTTGCTCTGGAAGTTCATTCCACACATGAACCACTCTGTGTAAAAAAATTGCCCCTCATGTCTTTTTTAAATCTTCCTCCTCTCACTTTAAAAATATACTACCTAGTATTGAACTTCCCCACAATAAGGGAAAAAAAAACACCTGCCATTCACCTTACTACATCCCTTATAAATCTCTAAAAGGTCACCTCTCAACCTCCTAGACTCCAGTGAAAAAAGTCCCAGCCTATCCAGTCTCTCCTTATAAATCAAACCATCCATTCCTGTGCCTGTTTTTAGACATCAAAGGCCACCTGTGATGCCGTGAAATCCATAATTCTCAGAACTTATTTCTCAGTTGTACTCCACTCACTTTGGTCTCCATTTCCCTGGTGTAAACCTTTGCTGCACTATGGGAACAATTCCTGCAAGTCTACCTGGCACTTCTGAACATGATAGCAGCCACCTTCAGTCATCATACACCAGGCCACATTTGAATTTTTGCTTTTGCAGTCCCTTAAAACCTTCAGCAGAGCAGGGAACTCCCATGGCCCCAACTTCTGCCACCATGTCATCCCACCCCATACCATGTCTTTTTCTCTGTTTAACATTTAAACAAACCTTGTTCTGGGTGGGTGATGCAAGTGAGTGAGGGTGGAGAAATGAGTGTATGTGAGGAGGAGTGGAATAGGGAATAAATCAACCAGAATGGTAGTATTTAACGGCTATGCAATGACTCCTGCTGAAAGGTATGGACAAGCTGAGGATTTGGTTTCACTGTGATGACATCCATGACAAAATAGCCTTCAGTCATGAGCTTACAAAAGAAGATTAATTAATAGCTGCAGCATTGGAAGGTGGATAGTGCCCAGAGAGGAAAACATTGTTGAGTGTACTTGCCATTTTCAGCAAACCACAATACTAAAAGTCACATCAATAATATTAGCAATGATTTAATTTACTGGTCAATTATGCCATCCAACAGGATATTACTATTAACCTTACCTGCAATCCCTGTAAACAATCAATTCTTTCTAAATCTGGCACAACATCAGAGTTAAGTGTGTGGTGAATTACTGTTGGAATTAAATAGTGTAAATAAACAATTAGATGAGTTACGCTATTAGTTGAAGGAAAGAAAAGAATTCACTTATCAGGGTTATTCTTATGTATAAGACACATTGAAAATGGTGCTTTAATTGAGAGAAACGTAATATGTTAACAAGGCTGTTGTAAACCATTAAATTATTATAGAAAAATGCATACAAATGGTTTTAGTGTCTCTGATAATAAGTATATCATAATATTCTAGGAAACAGTGAATTGTAATAAATAAATTATATAGAGGCACTAGGCCACTTAACTTACAAAGACCAAAGATGTACATTTTATCGTGCAAACTGAATTGCTGTGGGGATTCTGCCACTCCACCATATCTTTGCTGCTTGTCAGAAATCCATTGACACATGTTCCTGATATTTCTGTTACATTTTTAATGATATTACAGTGGCACAGTGGCCAATAATCTCAGGGAATTTCGAGTATGTGTGTCATTTATTTCCCGTGATTTGCCACTGTCCTGACATGATTTTCTTCCGATTCCGATGACGAAAGTAACAAAAATAATTACAATCTAATTACAATGAGAGAAAGTCATTCAACCTATTGAGTTATGTTCTCCCTACAGGTCCATAGCAGATTCTCCTAATAATGGCTAGCTTCCTGAGGGAAGCAAATGGCCAAATCTAAAACCTCTGAGAAATGTCTTCCTGCTAACCAGAAGTTGTAAATAAAACCAAAAGCACATCCAACTACAATTTTTGCTATTTCATTATTATTGAAAGGAAATATCTATAAAACTGATAATCATCATAGGGCAGATTTTCATTTCCATCTAGTGTCGCATTCTTAGAATACATTCTAACAATACGCATAGGAATTTGGAGGAAGTGCATGTACAAACACAGTTAAAGGACCTGTGAGATATTCTGAAGCTTCCACACTGGGGGCTTATGATCCTGGATCAATTAAGGAGATTCAAAGGGCTGCCAACTAAATTTTGTCAAACCTTCAAATTTGACTCAGTGCCCCAAAGTTGTGAATTTAAGCCAATGACTTTTTTTTAGATCTATTAATATGTTGTCTCAAAGGAACTTGGAAATTCATATTTGCAAGTGTTGCTTTAGAATGTTCGTTTTTAAAAAGTTGAAAATAGGTGCAGTGGACAGCGAAGAAGATTGCCTCAGAGTACAGCGGGATCTTGATCAAATGGGCAGGTGAGCCGAGGAGTGGCAGATGGAGTTTAATTTAAATAAATGTGAGGTGCTGCATTTTGGAAAGGCAAATCAGGGCAGGACTTATACAATTAAGGGAAAGGTCCTGGGAAGTGTTGCTGAAAAAAGAGACTTTGGAGTGCAGATTCATAGTTCCTTGAAAGTAGAGTCACAGGTAGACAGGATAGTGAAGAAAGTGTTTGGTATGCTTGCCTTTATTGGGCAGTGCACTGAGTACAGGAGTTAGGAAGTCATGTTGCAGCCTATAGGCCACTATTGGAATATTGTAAAAAATTCTGGTCTCCCTGTTATAGGAAGGATGTTGTGAAACTTGAAAGGGTTAAGAAAAGATTTACAAGGATGTTGCCAAGGTTGGACGGTTTGAGCTATAGGGAGAGGCTGAATAGGCTGGGGCTATTTTCCCTAGAGTGTCAGAGGCTGAAGGGTGACCTGATTGAAGTTTATAAAATCATGAGGGGCATAGATAGGGTGAATAGCGAAGGTATTTTCCCCAGGGTGGCGGAGTCCAAAACTAAATAACATAAGTTTAAGGTGAGGGGGAATGATTTAAAAGGGACATAAGGGGCAGCTTTTTCACACAAAGGGTGGCACATGTATGGAATGAACTGCCAGAGGAAACGGTGGAGGCTGGTAAAATTACAACATTTAAAAGGCATCCAGATGAGTACATGAATTAGAAAGGTTTAGAGGGATATGGGCCAAATGTTGACAAATGGGACTAGATTAATTTATATTTTCTGGTCAGCATGGACAATTGGATTGAAGGATCTGTTTCCATCCTGTACAGCTCTATGACTCTATCTAAATAGTAGTAATTGTGCTTGAAAACATGAAAATGCCAGGTATTTTTGTAACATTACAACTTGCTGTTTTATTGAAGCTAAAATCAGCCTGCTAACTTTGGACTAGTGGGTGGAGAGATGGAATAAAGTGACTTAGATATCTAGAAATGCCTATGCAGGAAAGGAGCAATTGATGTAACATTAGAGGATATAGAGAAAAACAATGATGGAAGAGATCTCTGTTAATAAACAGATCATGAGTGAAATACAGGGTACAGTGTAAGGAGACAACAAAACTAAAAAACATTGAATCATAAGACCAATTGTTAGGAAGTTGGGAATCGCTATTGTGTTCACCCTAGTGAGTTGGAGTTGGAACACTCACTGATGCTTAAAAGAAGTTGGCAGCAGCATGTGAGGATTGCAACTCATAGTTATAAAAGTTACATTTTAGTATTAAAAAAAAGACCTAGGACTTTACTGTATCCCTTAGCAATCCTGTTTTTGTTTCAATCAAAATACATTCTGCTAAGGAGTGGGCATAAGCTATTATCCCCAACAATTTCATCCTTTTTTGAAAGAGGAATCCCATTTTCCCTCCTTCCACCAACATCCCTTTATTTCTGAGATAATAGGAACTGCCGATGTTGGAGAATCTGAGATAACAAGGTATAGAGCTGGATGAACACAGCTGGCCAAGCAGCATCAGAGGAGCAGGAAAGCTGACGTTTCAGGTCTGGACCCCCAAAATGTCAGCTTTTCTGCTCCTCTGATGCTGCTTGGCCTGCTGGGTTTATCCAGCTCTGCACCTTGTTATCCCTTTAATTCTGTTGTCTCTAAAAAACATATTTGCTTTCAAGTCCGTTAGTGCCATCTTCTTCGAAGATTTATTTTTGGAAACTTACGCGACAACTCTATTATACTCTGTGTAAAAAGGTAACAATGGTTAAGTTTTCTTCTCACTCTGATTTTAAATTTGCTCCCCGCACAACGCTCATTATAAAGAACAACGTGCCAAGATCAACATCTCCAGTTCACTTTTTCAGATTGGAAACTTCAGATACACTGCTGCTCACTCTCTTCTTTTCCAAAGGAAAACAAACTGTGCACAATAACAACTACCGAAGGCAAAATTAAGGGAATATATTTCAATGAAATGTGAGATATTAAAGATTCATGGTTCAAACCCTCCAGAGGACCACTGACTCTTACAGAATATGTGTTCCAATATGGGAAGTCTTCTCAATGCTTACGTGCATTCTTTCTTCATACGCTAGGACTGACTCAAGTATACATTACAAAGAAGAGTTCTAGCACAAAGCATTAAATTACACAAGGGAGCCTGAAAAGAAATGAACATTACATAGAAAAGCTCTGTGGATTTAATTTACCATAGATTGAGCCTTAAAAGAATTATACATTAGAATACCATTGCACTTAACAAATATATTAAAGTCATAAGCAGCTGCATAAATTGTTTCTACAACTACTTAATTGCAATAGCCAGAATTTTTATCTTCATCATGAAGGAAGTCATAAGCATACCCAATTGTTGAAATATAAGTAGGCTATTTAATGAAATGAGAAAGATTTGCAATGAAAGTAAGTATTTAGTAATGTTGTGCATTAGGAAGCTACTGCTTTGGTGATACATTACACTCTGCTGTATAATTGCTGCAACTGCACAGGAATGAGATGCTTAATTTCACATAATTAAACATAAATTTAAAAATGTAACACTGAAACATATTGCAAAACAAATGTGCTTATGCTGATTATATAAAAGACTTGTTCAGTAGTGGTTTTAATCTATGAGCGCCTATTGGCCTTGTTTGTACAATCAAATTACACATTTCTGCAACAGTGTAGCTCAATTTACAGATTAATTTCTGACAATGTTCCACCACAGTTCAAGTTCTATTTCTGCCTTACATGGATGAAACAGATTATGCCTTGTTCATTGTTAGGTTTTAAGGTGCTATTAATCAGTACTTTGTATAGCATGGTTAGGAGTCTAATGAAGATAACCCTGAACACATCTGATCTCAGACTTCCAGGATGCCAACCCAGCTTTTTCCCCACACCAGCATTTAATCAGTTTCTAAATAACCCCGATATCCGAACATCACATCAGAAGAGAGAAGACTGGCCACCTGCTAAGATGCTACTACAATTCTTGCAAGTGCCAAAAATTAATATTCATGCATGATGAATGAAACAACATAAAATTAATCATTTGGATGACAATGCAGTAATTTTACAATGCCAGGGTTGGGTGATTACAGCTTTCATTTGAGGATTGTGAGATGGGCAACAGCATGAAATACCTTTGAAGCATGCTTTACTGTGTAGAATTGAAGCTACTTCAGTTCAGTGTAATTGCAGCGAGTTCACTTTGTGCTGGGCCCAGATATAACATTCAGTAAGTTTATATCTCAGTTGCAAAATAACTAAAAAATGTTTAATATTTTGAAATTAAATAACTAGTAAGTTGTTTTTTGTCCTTTCTTTCCACTCGAGCTGCTGTCTACCTGTCTACTGCCCTGATTTAAATTTTAGATCCAGGCTTGATGATAATGTAAAAAACATAAGAACTGTGGATGCTGTAAATCAGGAGCAAAAACAAAGTTGCTGGAAAAGTTCAGCAGGTCTAGCAGCATCTGTGAAGGGAAAAACAGAGTTAAAGTTTCGGATCTGGTGACCCTTCCTCAAAACTGGTGATAATGTATTATATAACTAATTATATTATATGTATTAATATATCATATATTAATAATAATATTCATGATGATAATGTATGTCATCATGAACAACCCTTCAAGTGCTACAGTTTATTACTGATCAATAGTGAATAATGGAGCTGCTGGTTCTATAAGAGATTCGTATTAGATTCTAATTGATTGCAAAATATGGGTGCTAATCTATGTCACAATACAATCAAAACAGAAGCAAAATTTCACAATGGCCAGGAAACACATGATGGCCAAGTCTTTTAAAGGCTCTGCACCATGTTTTGTCTATTCTTAAGCTGCAAGCACCAGTCAATTATGAAAATTCTGCAATATTGGCCTTTATTTCAAAAGGAATAGGGCATAAAATAGGGAGGCCTTGCTAAAACTATACAAAGTACAAGTCAGACTATGGCTAGACTAGACTAAAGCCTGAATACTGTAAACAGTTTTCAGTCCTTTTATATAAAGAAAGAAATACCGGCATTAGGAGACAAACTAGAAAATTCATTAGGTTGATTTTGGTCATGGAGGTGTTTTTGTTATGAGGAAACATTGTGTAGGTTGCAATTGTAGTCATTGCAGTTTAGAAGAATGAGAGGTGACCTTATTGAAACATAGGATTTTTAGGGGGTTTGACAGAGTAGATGCAGAGAGGTTGACTCTCCTTGTTGGAGAGAAAACGACCACAGGGCATAATTCCAGAGTAAGGGGTCACACATTTAAGACATGCACTCTGAGGATTTTTTTTTCTCTCATAAGGCAGTGAATCTTTGGAATTCTTTACTGCAGAGAGTTGTTGAGACTGGGTTAGCAAGTTTTCAAGATTGAGAAATACATATCCTTAAGGGGATCAAGGGTTATAGGGATTAAACAAGAAAATGGAGTTGTGGATTATCAGTTCAACAAAGGCTTCTTTAAATGGCAGAGCATACTTAATAAGCCAAATGACTTACTTCTGCTCCTATGTCTTGGGGACTATTTTTTGAGGGGCGATGCAGGAGGTACCTTGGAATCTGGGGTAGGGGGAGGAGTTGCAGGTGAATGAGGATTGTAGAGGATCATAACCTGACTTTCAATGAAGAGCAAGCTCAGTTGTGTTGAAATGCTGAATGATTTCAATTAACTGGTAAAAACAGAAACTTTTAGTTAAATGCTCAATACTTAGTTCTAATACTTCCATTTTTCTCTGGTAGTTCAAAAATACTCCATGGCACATGTCCCTTCTCTATATTCTATGTACATTTATTATAAGTTGACAATGTACAAGGTCATAGTGGACAGGAAAGTACCTTTAGGGTGAAAGCTTTGCTTTCATATAAAATTGATGGAACAATGAACAAAAATCAAAACATTCATCCCTGCATATATTTTCAAGCATTGGGTTCATTGAGTAGTTTATTTAAAAAAGGGAACCCATCCTTGGCCTGTAGCTGTGGGCTCTGGTTTTGAATTTTCTTCCTGGTTTCTCTCCCTCTGCTATCAGAAAACCAAGTTTCAACTGAATATTTGCCATGTTTCAAAAATCTTGCGTTGATGCACTTTCTTTCATGACATTTCGAAGTGCTTTACAGCTGAAGTGGAGTCGTTGTTGTAATGTATGAATCACAACAGCTTGTTCATACACAGCAAGATCCCACAAATGGCGACATGATAAGACCATAAGAAATCTGAACTGGAGAAGTACTGACAGAATGATGAATATTGGCCAGAACACCAGGGATAGCTGCTGTGCCCTTTTACATAGCAATACTGTGAGATCTTTCACATCCATCTGAGCGAATAAACAGGGCTTGATATAATAACTGGTCTGAATCATGGCATCTTTGACACCATTGCACTCACTAAGTACTGAGTACTGCACAAGAGTCTCACCTAGATCTCTGTACTCAATGCCTGGAAGTGGCCCAGCATGGCAGACTTCTTCGGCAGAGGTCTCCGGCCCAGTTTTCCAGCAGCCTGGCATGGCAATCTCATCCTGGCGTGGTATTCTCATCCCAGAATGATGATCTCATCTTGGCTGGGTCTTCAGGGTATTCTGTAGTTCCTTAATCGGCTTTCCACCGAGCTCAGGAGCTGTTAACTGAACTATGATGGACTTGGTCTTAATTTCACTTTTTTATTATTATTATGTATGACTTCTGTCATTAATATAGGCATCGTGATTGATGGTGACTTATAAAACTTTACATTGTATTTTTCTTGTAAAAGTACACTTGACAATAAATTTCTATTCTGGCAGCATCTGTGAAGGAAAAAACAGAGTTAATGTTTCAGGTCCGGTGACCCTTCCTCAGAACTGAACCCGTTCTGAGGAAGGGTCACCAGACCCAAAATGTTAACTTTGTTTTTTCATTCACGGATGCTGCCAGACCTGCTGAGCTTTTCCAGCAAATTTGTTTTTTTTCTTGATTTACAGCATCTGCAGGTCTTTTGGTTTTTAATTTCTATTCTGTTCTATTCTATCTTGGAGGGCTCATCCAGAGAGGCCACATGGGTAGCACTCAAGAATAAGAAAGGTGCAATCATTATGATGAGGTTATGCTGTACGGCTCTCAATAGCTAACAGGAGATAGATGAACAACATATAGGTAGTTCATGGGATAGAGGAACAGACATATAGGTAGATCATGGAAAGATTAAAAACAGCAGAGTTGCTGTAGTCAGTGATTTTAACTTCTCCAATATTGATTAGGGCTTAGATTGCACAGAATTTGTTAAATACACCCAGAAGGATTTCTTGAACAAGATGTAAATAATCCAACTAGAAAACGGTCTGTAATAGACCTTGCATTAGGATGAAAGGTGAAGATGGTAAAATTCAGGAACCCTGGATGACAACAGATATTGAAACTTCAGTCCAAAGAAAAAGGAAGATGATTTAAAGTTTATGAAACTGAAATCAGACAAGGTCCTTGAGGAATATAAATGATACGGGAAAGAACTTAAACAGGGAATTAGGAGGGCTAATGTGCAGGCAGATGGGATTAGTTTAGAATGGCATCTAGGTCAGCACAGACAAGATGGGATGAAGGGCCTGTTCCTGTGCTGTACTGTTCCATGTTCTAATAACAGGGGGCAAAATAGAACTGTTCAGAGACAAAGATGCATGCATTTTCCAGAGAACAGATGTTTCCCAATATCAACTTGTCACTGTGAGAGGGTCTGTGAATATGATATTATCAAGAACACTGAAGATTTTGGACCTTCCAGCCTTACGTACCTTTGCACCTTCCTCCATAACCTCATGTAACTACAAACTTTACATGTTTATTATGTTACTGCAGTATTTTTCCAGTAGGACACTTGCATATTTATTGAAAACTTTGTTTTTATTGTTTTATTTTCTGTTGCATACTGTATGTATCAAATGTTTTAATAGTTGGAACCAATTGATTCCTTTCAGCAAATATGTTCACCTGCTATTTGCAACGTTTTCCAACGACACAACCCTCATAAAGGGTGAACTTTATTATAATGGATCCCAGCCATTTCCTGACAACTGGTGCCAGGCTAATTTGATATAGAACCCTTTATATCCTTTCTTGAGTATTTGCATTATAATTCCTACCTAGCAAACCTTTGGGATTACTTCAGAAACTGGGAATTTTAGAAGATCACAACGATCCCTTATCTCCCTTGACCTGTACCCTTCTTTTCTGACCCACTTGTTCTCCCTATCTCTTTTTACAGAATAAAACTAATCATTTTGCCACCCCTCTCTTCAGTCTAAAGAAGAATGCTATTGTCTTTGAAATGTCATCTGTATTTCTCTTCCCATAGGTGCTGACAAACCTGCTGAATTCCTTTATCTAAGGGACCCACATTCACTTTTGCTGCTGGATGTTGAAAATCAAATATCCATGGCTGTTAAAAAAATCATTTCGTATTAGTTAAAGATGACTGGAGAGATCTAATGTCCTGATTATTAATTAGCCTTCGATCAACAGTGTTAAAAGACACATTTACTGGTCATTCATTTTACCACTGTCCAAGGGATGTTCCTGTGTGAAAATTGCTTGATGTGTTTACTCACAAAGTGATTTGTAACTGCACTTCAAAATGAATTCATATGTTGCTAAGTATTTTAAACATCTTGACAATATGAAAGGTGCTAAGTAAGTACATTTAACAAGTCAATCAGTCAGCTGCCCACTGAAGCAAAAAAGCAAATGACAATTGCCTTGTGTGATGAATTAAGCATTACCTGGGTTCGCTGAGTTGAATTTTTAAAATCTGTAATATCCTTTAATGCTACATTCAGCTCATAAGCAGCTGCATGTTACATTTCAAAATAAAACAAAATAAAATAAGATAAAATACTTATCCTGCAGCCCAGCATTTGTCATGATAATAGTGATTTTGGCTGATACTTAATGTACAAAGGCAAAACGCATTCTCAAATATTTCAGGTTATTACATCACTAAGAAATAACATACAAACTATTGATTTTGAATTCCATCATCTGATTTAATACCTGGCACTTTTTTTGGATCAGATAATAGTTCTGTAAGGGTTAATGCTGAAGAGTGCATTTAGCTCTATTCCATCTGATCATGTCATGCTGGCTTGAGTAATGATAAGCAGAACAACTTTGCATCCTGCAGAGTAAATACTTTTATCCACTGGTCTCCCTCACGGTCTAACTATCGATTGTAACTTGGAGCTCAATGCTTTCATGCAATAAGCTGCATCTTTTTTAAAACAAGAGCCTCTTCTTTTTAAGCCTCAGTAGTGATTGATCCTCTACCACTGTAAACCAAATCAGCCGTTAGACCCAGCCAAGGAGAGTGAAATGATGGCAGCATTGTTCTACCCACAAATACCACAACTTCCATGAGACTGAAAATGTCTCTAAAAAACACACAATGGCCACAGGTATCATTTGACCATACAAGTAGCTGAGTTCCATGAAATTAATATGGATTAGACAAATTGTGGCCGAGCTGAGATTAATATTTTATCCAAAGGCAATGAATCAATCAATGTCAACAACAGCAGCCTCCCCCAAACCATAAAGGTATAAAACAGTCCTTATCTCCAAGGTCTCAAAAAACAATTGTAATATTTGCTATGCATGATGCTTCAAGTTATCAACCACCCCACCATGGTTTCAGGTAAGAACATTCAATGAATTTTAAACTGTAGATTTCATTTACCTTCGTTTTGAATGGATACCATCCTCTTTTAACCTTGTACCTGTGTATATTTCTTTGGGGCGACATGTGATTCCTAAGAGACCAGCCCATCTCCTCTATGCCTACCAGATATCCATAATTTCTCTAACCCCATTTGTAACATTTGGCCCATATCCCTCTAAGCCTTTCCTATTCATATACCCATTCTGATGCCTTTTAAATGTTGTAATTGTACCAGCCTCCACCAATTCCTCTGGTAGCTTGCTTTATCCATACGGTTTTTGGTGAAAATGGTTAACAGTATTTTAATTGATGAAAGACATGGCTGAAGGCTAAAAAAAAGAGCTGAAACTTGTATTGCAACCAACCCTGAAGGCTGAAAAGTGTAGAGCCAATTTGCCCCTCTTTACCTGGTCATAACAATTTTGAGGAGATTGCTCCTTGCAATAGAAAGGATGAGGAAATTGGTTGTACTCACTTGAAAATTGGCTCATATTCAGAAATTGGTGCAACTTAAAACAGCTAATTGTTTGACATTATGCCTTATCTCAAAAAAATATTATTTGAGTCCAATTTCTAAGGATAAGCTTCAATGAGAGGCATATTATGTTATGCTCCATTGGCTATGCTGTAATTTTTTTGCCTAGAAGAAAAGGTACATTGATAACTATAGGGGCAACTTTGTTCATTAATACGAATGACCCGAGACTTTGAACTCAGTATCAGTTGGAGCATTCTGACAATAGTTTGTGGTGAGATGCTAGTTCAATTGCGCAGATATGTCCATCAATGAACTTAGTTCTTATCCTCACCAGAGTATAGGTTATCAGGAAAGACAATTTTTATAATTACTGCAGGTGGGCACTGATGCCTCCATGACATGTCTCATCAAGAAGACAGTCAATATCATGAAGAACATAAGATGATAAGAAATATGAGCTGGAGTAGGCCATTAAGTCCTTTGGGTCTGCTGTGCCATTCAAGAAGATGAAGACTGATCTGATTGAATCCTCAGCTCCATGGTCCTTTCTGAGCACCATAACCCTTCACTTCCTTATGGAGCAAATATATTCAATGGCTGAACTGACATTTCTCTCTGGTTTAAAGAATTCCAAAGATTAAAGACAGTCTGAGAGAAGTTCCTCATTATTTCTGACTTAAAGAGGAGGCCACTTATTCTGAAAATGTTGCTCCTAGTCCGCCCCAGTGGGGGAAACATCCTGTCAGCATCTATCCTACCAAGCCTCCTCAGGATTCCATAATTATTCTTCATCAACCTGTTCAAATTTAATTTTTCTCCGTGGGGGGGCGGGGCCAGAGCTTGAACCCAGACCTTTTGGCCCAGAGGTGCGGACACTACCACTCCACCGCAAGATTATTCTAAAATACACTGTTGTTTGTGAAGAGCCAATCACAAAGATATCCATCACTTGGCATCAGGGAAATTGCACTCCTGTCTCCTGCGTGACAGGCAGGGATACTAACCATTGTAATGACCAGGAGCTTCCACCTCAGAATCTTATATGCTTCATTACCATCACCTTTCATTCTCCTAACTCCCAATGAATTTGATTCAACTTTCTCAGTGTTCCTCGCACACAGCCCATTCATCCCATCTTCCCTGAACTAATTCCAATGGAAGTATTTCCCTCCTTAAATAAGGAGACCAAAATTTTATGTAGTGCACTTGATTTGACCTGACCAAAGCCTTCACAGTTTGTTGCAAGAACTTACTACTTTTATAATCTACTCCCCATGCAATAAAAATCAACATTTAGTTTGCCTTCCTAACCACCTGCATGCAAGTATATGCATGCTTACTTTTGGTGACATATGAAACAAGATACCAAGATTCCTCTAGTGTAGTCATTTTCTGTTTAAATAATATCTTTCTTTTCTACATCTCTCTCGAAAGTGGATAACTTCACATTTTTCCACATTATACTCCAATTCTATGGAAATTATCCAGTGGTTGCTTTTGTAACGGTATGGGAGAGACACGTAAAGTTTCTATTATTTTAATCTTTTTTGCAAGCATCCTAAACAGAAGCCAGGATTTAATCCATGCCTGTCTATTGTAGGGCAGCATTTTTGTTCACTATTCTGACTAAGTGTTGGAGTGACATTGCTCAATGTTGCATTATGTCAGAATCCTACGAACTACCAGATGCAATTTCCCTTTGATGCTTGTCAGCCCAAGCTGCTTTTTCAATTCAGGTCCCAGGATCAAATAGGTAACGTCCATTCCACGTATTTCTCTGAGCTTGAGAAATGTAATGGCACCACCCACAGAAAAAATGATAACTATGTAATGCATCTTAGGAAAATTTTTTTCCAAACTAAGTTTAGAAAGGAACATACGGTGAATGGAGTGCACTTCTTTGCACCTCTAGTAAGCCCTGTTTATTTGTTTGGAAAAATGCAATCTGGAGTACACAGAGGAATTCCGAAATGTTGGCTCTCAGTGTTATAACTGCACAATTCAACTGGGTCTTTCTAAAAGACCATAAGACAAGTTTTTGAATAATACCTTGCCAGCACTGTCATTAAAACTCATTAAGATCATTAGAGCTCATTGAGAAGAGTCCTGTTTTACATTGCTAACAGTCATATAATACTAGATCTTTCTCACCTCACACAATTATTGGCCTATTTCCAACAGGAACAGCTGGGACTGAAAACACGGCTAGATAGAGTGATTATTACTATTTACTGGAAGGTCAGCACTGGTCATTTCACTGCTCACACAAGCAATGCTTCTAGCTGTGAAAATTCAAAATCAGAGTGCTTATGTGAATTAACAAGGTATGGGAAGATGGTAGGCAGAAGACTTACCAATATGCATCACAAGAATAGTTTAAATGTTGCACCACTAATTGCCATATTTTAATTCATCAAACAAGCAGCAGCACTGGCTTCATTACCTTTAAGCAGAGATTGATGTAGCATAACTCCATCATTGTAGCATGGCTAGAATAAATTTCTATGACTCAGTCGCTTCGCACAATAGGTCACATAACCCTTAAGTGTGCACAAACGCTGGGAGTTCAAGTCAATTATGAAAATCATAAGGTAGGCTCGCTTTTACGGGGACATACCGGTCAACTTCATATCCACTTCCCTAATCCCATCTCCAGCAGAAAAATGCTGCAAATCTGACCAACATTCAACAAGGCCACTGTGTGGACATTGCACACTCTGAACCAGCTCTGAGGCCAGATTAGAAACCCTCAATGGGTGGAAGTCCTGCTCTCGGCAACAGTCAGGCAATTTGCTTGGCCAGAAACAAAAGCAATCCCAAACAGTGCCGGTGGTGAGAAGTTGGCAAGTAAATCCCGAGATGATCTGTCTGTCTGCATGGAGAGGTTGATAACTTCCAGGGAGAGCCAGGTCCCTCTCACTCAGGGTCTACTAGATAAGTGCACAGCACTACAGGACTGTAGGCATAGGTGCTTGGCATCAATAGTAAGGCAAGAGGAGGTCTTCAACCTCAATCCAGGTGCCCCAACCTCTCAGAGAAACAGGGTGATGCCAAGAGGAATCTATAGGGAGGAGGAATCACAATCAGGACCCTCAGAAGCTTCCTCTCAGCAGACTCCAGATGTGCTCAGCTCTCCAACATTCCCCCTCTCTGGAATGCTGAAACTGGTGAAAGTCCAAGCTGGGGAGAGCAAGTCTACAACTTTGTAAGGCACTGTCTTCAGCCCTGTGTCCTCTCAGTCCAAACAACCCCAGGGTGACTGGTCAAGTCTTCCAGGCCAAAGGGAACTACCACAGAGCAGGACCCCTCAACCCCAGCTGCAGAAGTCAGGACTGGACTTAGAGTGAGAAGGAAAAGAAGGAAAAAAAATTTACTGAGGGCAAATGGGTGGCATGGGTCTCATTTTAATGCAAATTACCTTGCACTATTGTAAACATATGTTCCCTTACGCTGTTACAATGTCTGCCCCAGTCTACTTGAAGTGGCCAGACCTGGAGAAATCACACACCCATGTGAGAAATGAACAGTCTTCAGACATTCTAAGCATGAAAGAAGTTGCAATGCCCAAGTATTACTCATTTCTGACAAATACAGACACCTTCACTGCAGACAGCCTTAGACATCAGGGTTCCTTGAACCACAGTGTTAATGATTATACCTTTTGAACTTTAATATGGTCAATACATAGGCTACAAACAATGTGCAGGAATCATTCCACTCTAAAACACACGCTGTGAGTGAGGGATGGAATCCATGATGATTTCACACATCTCTTTGCGAGTTTCTCGTTCTATCTTTCAGCTTATGACAGGAGTACACTGCTGTTCAAGGCTAGGAGGTATATCCGGAAAGTTCACACCTCCAATCTCCTTCATTGCTCAGTCGCCAGCCTGGAGAAGCTGCAGAAACCACTGCCTCTCTCAGGTTAAAACATTATCCTACTACAGGATGCTCAAGCATTTGGGACAATTCAGCAGTCAATCTGTTCACTGAAATGTTGAAGGCCAAATGATGATTGAATGGTGAAAAGGGAGCACCTCTGGATTGCTGTGAACCTTTAAGCAGAGATTGATGTAGCAAATCTCCATCAGGGGCAGCACGGTGGCTCAGTGGTTAGCACTGCTGCCTCACAGTGCCAGGGACCTGGGTTTGATTCCACCCTCAGGCCACTGTCTGTGTGGAGTTTGCACATTCTCCCCATGTCTGCGTGGGTTTTCTTCAGGTGTTCCAGTTTCCTCCCACAGTCCAAAGATGTGCAGCCTAGGTGAATTGGCCATGCTAAATAGTCCATAATATTCAGGGATGTACAGGCTAGGTGGGTTTATAGGGGGATGGGTCTGGGTGGGATGCTCTGAGGGTCAGTGTGGACTTGTTGGGCTAAAGGGCCTGTTTCCACACCGTAGGGATTCTACAAAAATTCTATCAAAAAAAAATTCTATCATGAGATAATGCACTGCATCGCCAACTTTAAGGGCATTTAAATGGTCATTGGATAAACATATGGCTGATAATGGAATAGTGTAGGTTAGATGGGCTTCAGATTGGTTTCACAGGTCGGCGCAACATCGAGGGCCGAAGGGCCTGTACTGCGCTGTAATGTTCTATGTTCTATGTTCTATAACATTTGGATATCATATTCTGACTGAAGGCTAAAAGCCCCCTAACCCCAGCACTATGCTATGTTATCACATCTTCTCATTGGCTGCTGCTTTCTCCAGACAGGTGAGGAGGATCTGCACAGTGCAAGTGCTTTGGGTGCGTTCACGGATAATTCAACATTTGTTCCAGGGAATGCTTAGTATATAATCAGTGCATGCAGCAGGTAGTCAACATCACCAAGAGGAGCGGGTGAGGTGAGGATCAGTGATATAAAGTCAATATCATCAAGTGGAGGGGATGAGGTACGAGTCCTGTGAAAGGTAGTAATGCACAGAGTTAGATTCATTACAGCTGATTAGAATTGGTTCTTGCTTCATTACAGCGAAAGAAGCCAACTGTTTATTACAGTCTTTCAAAAGATGTTAAGTTTTTTTCTTCTGTTCATAAATGTTTACCAATTGTGCATTACACATAGTGTAATAAAATATATAAAAGGCAAACATAAGTAAGTGAATAATAACAATAGGATCTAGCTCAAGATCAGGGAGGCTTAAAACAGGGTGAGAGAGCAACAGAGATTTTCATGTTGAAGAGGCGTAAGAGATCAAAAGTGTAACATCACCTCTACAATGATCAGGAGTTGACAAGTTGCTTAAGAGGAGTGAGTTTCAAAAATATTCAAGGGTGACTTTGCAGGAAAACATGAACTTATCAAGAAGGACCGGGAGCCAGGGCAAGCCAAGTGATCATTTTGGTCAGCAAAACCAGGTGAATATATCTGCTATCCAATCTTTAAAATATTCTTTTTTTATTTTTTTGCTTACATTAGAAGTATTTCAAGCATAAGAAATGATATAACGACCCTGGTGCATATGTGATATTCTTTAAACTAGAGGAAGTAAATTAGAGGAGACTAGTTTAAGAATAAGTCATGTCAAGGCAGCTAATCAGGTCAATATGGGAAATCAGGGACACTTTCAGTGTCCATGGAAACGACATGTGCGGCACACATATCCAGAAGCAGCTATTGAAAGTTTGTCTTTCAGATCTGAAGCATTGGCTAGAGTTACTGTAGAGTACAGTAAACTTTTTATTATCCGGCGCTTATGGGACCAAGAGTGTGCCATTGATCAAATAATTGGAATAATCAAGAGGGCCACATAATCGAAGCAAAAACATGCACAAAGTAATAGAAATGTAATACGGGGGTTATACACATCACCGTTGTATTTTGTTTATAGTATCAGTCATAAATAATAATGCAACCGAGCCTTGAATAAAACTTATAGGCAGAGAGCCTTCTCACTAGCGCCCTCATCTGACTACTCAGACATCACGGTAAATCACGATATTTGAGGAGAAATTGACTCAGAATTGAATCAACTGCTTGAATTTCACCTGGCCATATGATTGAACAACAAGTATATTTGCATTGAGGTAAATAATTTTTTAAGTACTGTCATAATTGGACAGCATATTAGAGTAAACTTTGCAATATTTGATGTATATAATTTTTGCTGGTTTATCAAGAGTGCTGGTTCATAAGGTGCCAGTTAAAACAAAGTTGACATTTTTATGGACGGCATTAAGGGAGAGCTAGTCACACCATCGGTAAAGAGGGCACAGACAGGAAGGGAATGGGTGACCACCAGACGGAGTGAAAAAAAACCAGGCAAGTAGTGCGGGAGTTCCTTAGGACCATCTAATGTTCGAACATGTTTTCAATTTTAGACACTGCTGGGTGAGATGGTTACTCAGGGAAATGTAATAACAGCGATGTCCTTGGCAAGAGGAGTGGCTCAGCTGCAAGGTGAGGAGAGAGAAAAAGGGCAAGAGTGCCAGTGATAGAGGATCCTACTATAAACTGGGCAGATAGATGATTCTGTAGCCTCAGATATGACACTGGAATAATACATTGCCTCCCTAGTGGCAGAGTCAAGGAGGTAACTTAGTGACTGCAAGATACTCTGAAATGGAATGGAGCACAATCAGAAGTTGCAGTCAAAATCGGTACCAACAGCAAAGTCAAAAAGAGAATTGTGTCCCTTCAAATAGAATATAGGGAGTTAGGAAACAAATTAAAAAAGGAGGACCTCAAACATAGTAATTGCAAGATTAGGAGAGTAGAGTGGTAATAGGTTAGAAATAGAAGAATGGACATAGCAATAAGAATGGTGAAAGCGGGGGATTTAGATTCTTGAGGTATTGGGACCAATTCTTGGGAAGATGGAATCTATAAAAGTTGAATGGGTTGTAATCCTGTAGGACCAGGACCAATAAGCTTGAAGGGGTGTTTGCAAGTATAATGGGGGAGGGTTCAAAGTGGAAACAAAAGCAGAAAGTGCTGGCAAAACTCAGCAAGTCTGGCAGCATCTGCAGAGAGAAAAACAGAGTTAATGTTTCAAATCCAATGACCCCCTTCATCAAAACTGAAAATAGTTGGGAAAGATTGGATATTCATGCTGATGACAGGATGGGGGAGTATGTAGACTACATTGGAGATAGGGCCTAGAAGGAGAGACAGAAAACAAAGATAGAGTGGGTAGGGGTCAGGAACCTAAGCAAGGAAATAAGAGTGAGAGAAATAAAGATGGAAATGAACAATAGAAAAGTTGAAGGCAAAAATGGAGGACAGAGGAAATAAGAGCTAACAGCCAATAGGGGTGGATTACAGAAGTCTAAAAATGTTAGAAAGATAAGCCTAAAGGTATTATATCTGAATGCATGGACTATCTATAATAAGACAGTCAAATTAACAGCACAAATAGTTGTACATGGGAATGGTATGATTGCAATTACAGAAAAATGGAGTGTCAAAAGCTGGGAAGTAAACATGCTTACAGCAATGATGCATTCCTTAAGAGCAAAAGAACACAATATGAAAAGTGGCCTGACAATGAGTCATATAATTGAATCAGAGATAGTAGGAACTGCAGATGCTGCACCTTGTTGTCTCAGAATCCTATGATACTGCTTGGCCTGCTGTGTTCATCCAGCCCTGCACCTTGTTGTCTCGGAAGTGGATTTCACAAGTTTCAAAATCTCCCCTCCCCCCACCGCATCCCAAAACCAGTCCAGCTCGTCCCTGCCTCCCTAACCTGTTCTTCCTCCCACCTATCCCCTCCTCCCACCTCAAGCCGCACCTCCATCTCCTACCGACCAACCTCATCCCGCCCCCTTGACCTGTCCGTCCTCCCTGGACTGACCTATCCCCTTCCCAACCCCCTACCTACACTTACCTTTCCTGGCTCCATCCCCGCCTCTTCGACCTGTTTGTTTCCTCTCCACCTATCCTCTCCTCTATCCCTCTTCTATCCGCCTCCCACTCTCTCCCTATTTATTTCAAAACCCCCTTCCCCTCCCCCTTTTCTGATGAAGGGTCTAGGCCCGAAACGTCAGCCTCTCTGCTCCTATGATGCTGCTTGGCCTGCTGTGTTCATCCAGCCCTGCACCTTGTTGTCTCAATGAGTCATATAAAGTTGCTAAGAAACATGGCCAGGTTGATGATGGGGGAGCAGTTTAGAATTCAGCAAAGAAACATCAAGAGATTACTTAAGAGAGGAAAAATGCTTTATGAAAGTAAACTTAAAAGAATAATGAAATGAACTGTAAAAGCTGCTTTACGTAAGTAAAAGGAAAAAGATTAGTGAAGCTAAATATGGGCCCCTCACAGTCTGAAATGGGAGGATTGGTAATGGAGAACAAAGAAGTGGCAGAGCAATTAAACAACTATTTTTGATCTACTTTTAGAGAAGAGGAAATAATAAAACATCCCAGCAATGTTGTTGGAAAGGAGAAATTGAAGGAAATTGGTACTAATAAAAATAAGTGCTGGAGAATGTAATGGGACTGAAAGCTGACAAATCCTAGGATTTTAATCTACACTCCAGGGTAGCCATGGAAATAGTGGCTGTGTTGGTTGTCATCTTCTAATATACTGTTGCTTCTAGAGCAGTCCTGGCAGATTGCCAGTTGTACAACTACATTTTTAGCTAGGCTCCCACAGAGCTGGCTATGTATCTCATCAAGCCTACAGTATTGGCTACATTTCACATCATGCTTGCAGAAAATGCTGTAAGTTACATTTATCTATTCTAAGGCTAATTGTATGTACCTGATATCAATTGTCTCATGTTAGTCCCACCAGATGGTCCTGGCCAAAACCCCTTGAGCCGGAGGACAGCCACCTGGGCACCCTTTCCAAAGTATCCTTCAGGACTCAGCGGGTGTCATTTCCCTAAGATTTAACTTTGCACCTCTTACAGCTTGGCCTGTATCTTAATGTTAGTGTGAAGTCTGGGTTTTGCAATGCCTACATTTAAACCCTTATAAGTGCTTCTCCTGCACCATCATTTCTTTCTCCTTATCTACTGGTTTGGCAAACCTTTGGTCGATTATTGTTGCCTTCAGCCATAGGCTTTGGGAAGCAGTTATAAAATGGTTACAATTTTATAATCACCAGCACATACAAGATGATCTGTATCCAAGAATGGATTTATACATTAAGTACAAAGTTCCACAAAACCTGCCAACATGTGGTGCGCTTGATGTCCACAATGTCCTTCTTAATGACCCAATGCTGCAGGTTGTAGCAAGCCAAAGATTTTCCAATGTCCCTTCAACATTCAGGTAGGTGCTCTGGCAGAGGTGACAACTCATAGCTGAAACTTGTTGACATAGTCCTGTAGGTCACTGTTATTTGGTATATGTTAATCAGGTTCTTGTGCTGAAACTGTACACAGATTTCTGGAGTACAGCAGAACATTCAATAGGGTATCCCACAGATTTTATCTGTATAACAAAAATACTTTGGTCGCTTCACAGTACTGTCCCTCCCAAGCATGAACAGTCTGTGTTGACTTAAAGCTGGCGGCAATTACTTCAGTGTTACAATTGGCCTTGGTCTTAATTTTGACTGCAAATTCTCTCTTATGTCTCAAGCTTACTTGTGGCTTGGTGGGAGTGAAAAGAACAAATTGTTTTCCTTTGTGACCAAAAACACAAGTAGCCAGAGTATCTATCGTCTCATTATCTCAGCAGTTATGAGTATTTGTTGTCTATCAGGTTCCCTTTTAATTCCAGAGTTCTCTTCAAAACAGTGTGCCTTAAACTCTCTGACTGTGGTAAAACTTCATCACATTTCTCAGCACAGGGAAGCCCCCAATCTACATCTCTACATTTTCCCCGGGGAAAGAATCAACATCTCACGGTACTGGCAACTTTCCTCCTTGAGTTGTGATTTCTGTGTTTTCTTTCCTTCCGCTGATTTTTAACCTCTGCTTGACCTGACTGACAAACTTTAAGGTGGCATGCACAGAATATGACAATTGACACTCTTTCCTCATCCTTGGACTGCCTGTTTCACCACGTTTTATGCTTGTCTGGAGCCCATGATGGATTCCAACCACTGTTAGTCATTTTGCTTGTTTTAATCTGCTAAGAATTCAGACAGTGACCCTTCAAATCCCTTGTATTTCTGTATGCTGTGGTTGATATGACATTTATGGTCTGATGTCTCTCATCCCACCAGGCTAGGAAATGGCTTTCCTCATTTTATCCCTCCATGCTAGGAAATGGTCACTCCCGTTTTACCCCACAAGTTCTCTGGGATTACGGTCACTTCATTTTAACCTGAGGACAATTAAAGATCTCCCTCCTTGTTTACCCAAAGAAACAAACCATGATCATGGTGCTACAATATCTGTAGTTACTGTATGCACAGATGCATTTTCACATTCAGATCTTAGAGTTGACACATCAGTTACCTGTTTTGAACATTGACCTCCCTATCTCATGCATGGTAGAATCAGCATATAGTACTCGCCATTCCTACAATGTCAACACTTTGTCCGGTGTCACTGACCAATACTACAAAGACCCGGCTCGCAGTGTCAAATTATTGTGGTGATTTAAACAGCCACTTTAAGGCTTCAGGTTTAGTAATTACAGACTTTTTACAAGCATATGCAAGGATACAGACCTGGTAAAACCAAGTTCTGTCTTTGATACAGTCAGCCTGCAAACTTATAGTCTTAATGTTCGCGTTTCACTACAATGTTGATACATTTCACTTGTCATCACTATCTTAGCAGTCAGATCACAAACTCTTATCAAAAAACAGGTTTATAAATATTCTGCAGTTGTTCCTTTTAGGTTCTGATTAAGCCCAGGATGTTTGCTATCACTATAAGCAGAACAATATCTCCAAACTATGCCCTTATCACTCAAATGCTGTTGATTCAAGCAGGCAAGATTGTTAAGTTTTACAAGTTATATTTTAGCTAAGTTCCCGCAAAGCTAGCTACACCTCTCATCATGCCTACAATACTGACTACATTTCCCATCATACTTAAAGAAAGTCTCATAAGAACATAAGAACATAAGAACTAGGAGCAGGAGTAGGCCGTCTGGCCCTTCGAGCCTGCTCCGCCATTCAATAAGATCATGGCTGATCTTTTCGTGGACTCAGATCCACTTACCCGCGTTCTCACCATATCCCTTAATTCCTTTATTGTTCAAAAAAAATCTACCTTTTCTTTAAAAACGTTTACTGAAGTAGCGTCAACTACTTCACTGGGCAAGGAATTCCATAGATTAACAACCCTCTGGGTGAAGAAATTCCTTCTCAATTCAGTTCTAAATCTGCTCCCTCTAATCTTGAGGCTATGCCCTCTTGTCCTAGCTTCACCTGCCAGTGGAAACATCCTCTCTACTTCTATCTTATATATTCCCTTCATAATTTTATATGTTTCTATAAGATCCCCCCTCAATCTTCTGAATTCCAATGAATATAATCCCAATCTACTCAGTCTCTCCTCATAAGCCAACCCCCTCAACTCCGGAATCAACCTAGTGAACCTCCTTTGCACCCTCTCCAGTGCCAATACACCCTTTCTCAAGTAAGGAGGCCAAAACTGCACACAGTACTCCAGGTGTGGCCTCACCAGCACCTTGTACAGCTGCAACATAACCTCTCTGTTTTTAATTTCAATCCCTTTAGCAATGAAGGACAAAATTCCATTTGCCTTCCTAAATACTTGTTGTACCTGCAGACCTACCTTCTGTGATTCATGCACAAGGACACCCAGGTCCCTCTGCACAGCAGCATGCTGCAAATTTTTACCATTCAAGTAATAACCCTTTTTACTATTACTCCTACCAAAATGTATGACTTCACATTTATTTACATTGTATTCCATCTGCCAGACCTTTGCCCATTCACTCAATGTATCTATGTTACTCTGCAAAGTTTCACAGTCCTCTGCACACTTTGGTCTGCCACTCATCTTAGTGTCATCTGCAAACTTTGACACCCTACACGTGGTCCCCAACTCCAAATTATCTATATAAATTGTAAATAATTGCGGTCCCAACACCGATCCCTGAGGCACACCACTAGTCACTGACTGCCAGCTAGAATAACACTCATTTATCCCCACTCTTTGCTTCCTGTTAGTCAAACAATCCTCTATCCATGCTAATACTTTACCCTTAATGCCATGCATCCTTATCTTATGCAGTAGCCTGTTGCGCGGCACCTTGTCGAAGGCCTTTTGGAAATCTAGGTACACCATATCCACTGGATCCCCATTGTCCACCTCGCTCGTAATGTCTTCATAGAATTCCAAAAGATTTGTCAAGTATGACCTGCCCTTCATGAACCCATGCTGCGTCTGTCCAACGGGACAATTTCTATCAAGATGCCTTGCTATTTCTTCCTTGATAATAGACTCAAGCATCTTCCCCACTACAGAGGTTAAGCTAACCGGTCTATAATTCCCCATCTTTTGTCTGCTTCCCTTTTTAAACAGTGGCATCACATTTGCTGTTTTCCAATCTGCTGGGACTGCCCCAGAGTCCAGCGAATTTTGGAAAATTACCGCCAGCGCACCTGCTATTTCTCCCGCCATCTCTTTTAGTACCCTGGGATGCATTCCATCAGGGCCAGGAGACTTATCAATCCTTAGCTCCATTAGCTTGCCCAACACTACCTCTTCCGTAATAATGATTGTTTCCAGGTCCTCACCTACCTTCGTCTCTTTGTCAATTACTGGCATGTTATTAGTGTTATTAGCTACATTTGTCTATTCTAAGACCATCAGTGTACATTTTGATATCCATTTTAATTAATTATGTCACTTCATTGTTATTACCAGGCTGCTAGAGCTGTAGCCCAGTCCCAGACTGTAACAACACTGTTACCCAGGCTCTGATAGGGCCAAGCATTTAACTGATTGTTGCCAACCCTTGACTGGGATTAGATCAGCCTCTTCACTGACTATAGCAACTTCACCTGACTGATCATAGCCCCCCTACACCTCACTATGGACTGGCATCTTTGGACTTTCACACGTGGCAATTTGTTTGAAGCACACACAAAGTCTTTGCTGATTAATCTGCTGAAACATGCTGCAGGCATGATATTGGTGCAGCACAGTGTTATACAATGACAGTTCACTCCTTTGTTCTGAACAGTAGCAAACTAATGAATGCCTCTCCTCTGCACTAAGAAGCAATTCCGGCCAGAAAACTTGATAGTCTCTGTGTCAGCAACTAGTGAATGAACCTGAAGAATGGAGGCTAAGAGCCATAGGATACATCCTGTGTAGATGCATAAGAAGTGCCCCACCCACAAAGTGACCTGGCAGAACTATACAAGTCATTAGTGCCCCTGAGCTCCAACATGATTTCCAGAAGAGATTCATGAGTGGGTCCAAAATCAATCAAGATGGTGTGATGAGGTTCACTGTTTGATAATGCCCAATTCCATGGACAAAGATAAATGAAGATAGTGTCCATAGAGCATTCTTGGAAATGGTGGTGAAGACAGAGTTGTCCAAAGGCCTGAAGAAGCAAGAATTGAGCCTCTTATGCCTGACAACCACATTGACTTTCATGTCAGGAATTAACACTGTCACATTTCGAGGGGAAAGTGAGAAGAATTTGGAGCTGCACAGAAATGAGACAAGGTTGGCTCATGAAGAAATGCAAATACATGGAAAAAAGTAGTCACTGCCTATTAGTGGAATGTTGACATAAATTGATCACTGTTCATTAACGAGATTCAAAAATCACTGTTGAAACTTCAAGGAGAAAAGTGGACTTTTTTTTCTCAATATTGAGTTTCTGATTTTACCAATCTCAGCATATTTTCCAAACTGTCTTGCTATTACCTACATTTCTTACAGAAGGGAAGAAAATACACTCAAAGCCTCAAAGAAGATTTAATCAAAGCTTTTAAAGTTACAAAGTGTTCTGACACAGTGAATCAGGAAACACTATTTCCTCTGGTCAGGGACTCATTGGCAAGGGGTCATTAATTTAAAATTTTTACTTATAGTGTCGCAAGAGACTTTAGCAGAAATGTCTTATGTAGAGGAATGTTGAAGCACAGGAAGCTTTGCCATGGGAGTACTTCGGGCAAAGGCTATTACGAGAAATATAGATAAATATTTGAAGCAGAAGGAAATGCATGGCTATCACGAGAGCACTGAAAAGCAATGATCCTTCCAAGCTGTTCTTTGTTATGGACATTTCTGAATCTGGGAAGTGCCATGAAAGCCACTCACAAGTCATTCAATGTAAGATACTGCCTGTGCATGGCAGTGCAAACAAAAATTAAAGTTACCATGCATTGAAATAGATAAATCACACACAATAAAGGAATTTTAGAGGGATTGTGCAGTGTGATTTTTGCATGGTTCCATCATAAAGTCCGATAAAATATTTTAAAAATGAAAGAATCACGGATGTTATAAATCAGAAAAAAAAAACAGGAGTTGCTGGAAAAGCCCAGCAGGTCTGGCAGTGTCTGTGGAGAGAAATCAGAGTCAACATTTTGGGTCAAGTGACCCTTCTTCAGGCCTGCTGAGCTTTTCTAGTAATTTTTGTTTTTGTGACCAATAAAATAATATTGGCACTAATCTCCGCGCAACAGGTGGAAGAGGTTCGGACATGGGGCTAAACTGTCAAAAACCAAAATGTCGTGCTGACCCAATTCACATTTAGAGCCATAGAGAAGAAGTGCCTTTTATTAATATATTTGCATTGAATTCCTAAGGTGCAATTTGGAACCCGATTTCAAATTTCTTGCTTCTGTGCAGGTTTCCCAGCCAGGGAAGGACTCTCCATTGATTCCAATTGATTACAGTTTTACTAGAGTCCAATTTTGTGGTGTTCAACCTTTAATCACAGATCCTAGGCTGACACTTTAATGCAATAAAGCAGGAAATGTAGCAATGTCAGAGGTGCAAATTTAATGAAATAATAAGCCAGGCCTTGTCTGTTCTCTGAAACAAATGCAAAAAAACCCATAGAATTATTTCAAGAAGAAGATTATAGTTTTCCCTAGTGTAATATAGTGCTAAGTATAAATTGGGTGATGATTTTACAGTATGTTCATGTTTTGTTTGCAAATATGAATGATTTTGAGCTTTATTTCTGTTTCAACCTTACCATTTTATCTTTGGCCTTTTTTACTGTTCCAGTGGATCACAAAGCAAATTTGAGCGACAGTCAGACCACCTTTATGAGCTACTCTGCAAAATGCATTTCATTGTTAATCCTAGAAACTGACCTGCTCACGTTGGCTTATTTATTTTCCATCCACAAACAGATGGTGCGCTTTTTCGTTACCTACATTTACGCTCCTGGCACGGAATTTCGTCCACTGGGAGAAACTATTCGGGATTTAGTGTATGCACCATCCACAACTTTCATCCATTAAACTTAATACACAGCAAGTATTCAGAAGCATGCACATGATTAAAAATAATGGATTGAAAATACCAGCTGACTTACGTGCAATTTCAAGCAATTTTAACATTTTAGTATAATTTTCGTGCCCATGTTTTCTTCAATAACATGGATTGCTGCAACAGTTAATTTGCACCATCCTGAGGGAAAAAGAAAAAAAACTTAGATTTATATAGCACCTGCCAAGACATCAAGGTGTCCCAAAGTGTTTTACAGCCAATTCATTATTGCCTGATTTTTGCATATGGTCATTTTTGAGCAGGCTTCCATTTAGATAGCCAATTGCCACAACCCGACCAAAGCATCATAACGTAAAGCAAATCAAAGTCTAGAGAAAGCTAAATCATAGGCTAGAGAAACTCAAGTTATTTTCTTTGGAGCGGTGGAGGCTGAGGGGAGACTTGATAGAACTCTATAAAATTATGAGATGCATAGATAGTATTGACAGTCAGAATCATTTTTTTCCCAGAGTTGGAATTTCTAATACTAGGGGGCAAGCATTTAAGATGAGAGGGGGTAAGTTCAAAGGAGACATGAGGGGCAAGTTTTTTTGCACAGAGAGTTGTAGGAGTCTGGAACGCGCTGCCAGGAGTGGTGGTGGAAGCAGATATGACAAGGGCATTTAAGGGACTTTTAGATAAACAGATGAATATGCAAGGAATGGAGGGATATGGACCAAAGGCAGGCAGAAGGAATAGTTTAATTTGGTGTCATGTTTGGCACAACGTTGTGGGCCGAAGGGCATGTTGCTGTGCTGTACCGTTCTCTGTTCTATGTTCTATAAAGTGTCTTGATTATCAATTGGGCCCAATGCTATTTGGCTGCAGTTAAATACAGCATCACAAACGGTTCACTAGAATCAGTCTGGCAACAATAAATATGTATTAATTTTTCAGGCTTGTCTATTCAGTGAGAGCATAACTGTATTACATGCTCAGCCTGAATCCCTTTAGTTGTATGCTTTGTCTTCCTGGCTAATTAACCAAGGTTTCCTGAGAAATATGCAGCTGCAGGCTGGGCACAACGTATTGGTCACCATATTTCTCAGTGTCTCCAAAAGTGCTGGAAACATGAGTTGATTCAACTATGGAAATGGTTCAAACCCCTTGTTGGTTACATCCAATGGGTGTTTGGTTATTCTATCTGATGCATGTCAAAGATAAAAATTGACATTAATAAATATAAAAATCTTTCCTGTGTTGAATGAAATTCAATGTTAAGCTGTTAAAGAACTGGTTTCAGGTACATCTGAACCTAGCACATACAAGTTTGACATGTTTTTAATTGTATGTTCTTCTAACAAACTGCATGACCTCACATTACCCCATTATACTCCATCTGCCACCCACTTGCCCACTCACTTAAATTGTCTGCATCATTTTGTGCCTTCCTCACAGCTTGTATTATCACCCAGATTTGCAACTTCAGCAAACTTAAATGCAGGATCTAGTTCTTTCTGTCTAAGCTGTTAATCAGATTGCACATTGCTCAGGCTTGAACATCGATCCTTACGGCGCTCCAGGAGTCAAAGCTTGCCAATTTACAAATGCTTCACCTATCCCTACTCCTTTATCCATCAAATATATTACCCTCGACTTCATCTGTTCTTGACTTGTGGATTTTATGGATTCTTTTATAACTCTTTAAAAGGTCTCTTTATATATTCATTTAAAAAAAAGGTAGCGAAGCAATAAAATAGGGAGTAGGGGAGTTATCTTGATCCATAGCTGCAAAGACAAACAAACCAGTATTGAATAATTACTGCATAATGGCACTGTGAAATGTGTAAATTGTCACGTGGAAGATATAAAGTGACATTTGAACAGATACTTTAGAATTAAATTAAGGTCCAATCAACCTGACAATCCTAGCTTGGAACTGTAACATTTAGATTCTCCAGTGAAAGTTCAGAAGGTTTTATCATCACTGTCAAATGCAAGTTTAATTATTGCAAATAGAAATTATTGTCTGCTTCATGAATCCATGGCATCTACATTAGGTACTGTGAACTATATTATTTGTGGACTAAGTTATAAGAATCCAAACACCTTACATTGCAGTCACATAACACCTTTAAATAAAAGCACTAATTTGAACTATATTTGGATGTAGTTAACTAAATATTGTAATATCTTGTGATGACACTGATTCAATTATCCCTACACTATTAAAGCGCCAGTAGCAAAATTGTAGCAGCAACTTTTATATAACCATGTTAGAACTCTATATAATGGACCTGGTTCCAAAGTAAGAGTCATAATGTCATTTCTAATTTGCTCGGCACCCTCTACAAACCCAAAAACATACTTTAGCATTCTAACACTAGGAAGCATTTATTAAGTGAAGCAAGGGGAATTTTCAAATATATTCAATCAAAAAATTGCAAGAGAGAGGATCAAATACTTTAATCCACACATGGATCATTGCTTTCATTGTCTTCAACTGCCCCTGACAACTTTATTGATGAAAAGAACTGATCAAGCAGCACTGGAAACAGCCTTTCAAAGTCAATTAAACAAAGAGTGGGGATACATGGCTGGCCACAAGGCCCATGGCCCATGGTGGAGCACTTAACAAATAGGACTGTAAAGTTGAATACTTTTTCTTTATTTCTTCATTTTTTTGCTTTCATTTTTAATGTTATGGTTTAGTTTTCTATAAGTTGGCTCCACGGAGTGGCAACAATATACAACACTTTTCACTGTATTTTGTAACAAAATACACGTGGCAATAAATAAATCAAAGCAAAAAGAATCAAAAAGGAAAACAAATTCATGCAAATATAAAGCAACTTACTGGATGTGGGAAATTTGAAATTAATGGTGATTGACCACCATCTTCTCAAGCAAAATCAGGGAGGGACGATAAATGCTAGTTTAGCCAACGATGCCCAATTTCCATGAAAGAATAAAAAGGAGCAGCCTGTTCTTGTGGTATGTTAAGGTGCATCTGGGTAGAGAGAAACAAAGTTAATGGCAAGGGCTTTCTTGTGGGCTGCAGTAAACACCACATATGTGCTTATCCTCCACCTGAAATATAAAACCAACCTATATGTACCTTTTCTCCAACATTTTCTCTTTTCTTACAGGTTCAGGCATGCACAATGGAATGTGAGGGGAGTTTAGATGTGGGTGAGTGTGGTTAGAAGGACTACCAGTGTTCTCAGAAACAGCAGCCCAGCTCCCACCATTGTTTAAAAACACTGCAAATCTCAACCAATCCAACTACATTCACCACTCCATTCTAAGACATTCAACCTCAGATTCCTAACAGCACCCCATGGTTCTTCTTGGTCCCATCAGATCCTTATCTGCCTCATGCCACCTCATGACCCTCGCTTGTCTCCTCTTATCTCCATTCATTTCTGTAACTCATTGTAACATCCATACCTACTCATCCGGTACTGTTCTGTGCAGTTCTCAGGAACCATGTAAATCAATAGTAATTGTTTTAAACGCCAACAAGAATAAAAAATCTGCGATAATTTAAGAAGTTTTCTTTTCCAAAAGTATTGTTATTGGTGCTGCAAAATCTTTTCAATCCTCTAAATGACCAATAAGTTCTCTAAACAAACATGATGTACTCAAATCAAATCAACTACAGTGTAGGCTATCAGCTGAACAACTGTGTCAACAGACCAATAACTTTTGGATCTCACCCAAGAGTTCATATTGGCCACAGCTATTTAAATATTATCTTCAAATATCCAAGCATGAAATTGAAAGGACAGATAGTGCCTTCTGCATTTCCAGGAGCTGACCTGTCAATCAAAAAGTCGAGCAGACATTTGGCTTTTGCTTTCCTTTCAAAACAGGGGATTTTTTTCAAAGTCGGAGCTGTCTGTACATTTAAATCCCAGAACCAAAGATGACAAGGAGGGTTTTCCAATACATTTTTCCAAATTTTTAATACATTACTACACTTTCTGTAAAAGAGAATCTACTGTGATGCTTCACAACAATTGCTTAATGCTGGTCAATAAAATGTTCAACTTAATTTAAACTGTTCCCTACGATGAGTCATTACTTCAAAGGCATATCTACATTGGAATACAACATCTGAATGGGACACCTGAAGGTGTCAAAACAATTTATTCTTGTCTTTTAGAATTTTTAAACAGGCTTTCTCCAGTCGTTATGGATTCTCCAAAGGAAATATAGTTTTGTTAGGGCTTCCAAAATCTGCACCAGCAGACAAAAATATCCCATGAGAGTAAATTTGTATTTCTTTTGGTTGTCACAACGAGCATGCAAACTTTGGAAGAGATGAATGTATAAATGTACCCCACAACTTCCCACACCACAAAAAGGCTGTACAAAAATGCTATAGAAATGGGGAAGACAAAGGAAATTTCTTTTTTAGCAAAACAAACAAAACACTAAGTTCAGTGTTCAGTGAGATAACTTGCATTTCCTTCAGAAGATAAAAATTCAGCTCCAGTTTACAAGATGATGATCTTTCAGAAAACTAATTAATGGATTTCAGTCAATGAAAATCCATAGCACTAATTTATGTGTTATGTTCGAAGTGCTAAAATCTTCCTACAACACTAGTGTCACTGATATTACATTAATTTACCAATTCTTTGCTCAGACATAGGGGATCATTATAATTTTGGGCAATTGTATCAAGCAGGTAATATTGAAATAGCCATTCATTGTACACTACAAACAAATTTCCTTTCCTATTACCATTAATGGAGGGAAGTTGGATGGAGCACAAAATGAAACTTAAATTGGCTTGAGTAACTAAAAGGGAAGACTTCCCCATACATACACACACACACACAAGTGGAATAGACATGACATAGTTGACATTTCATTTAGACCACAAGACTATTCACCCTGACCTGTTAGGTAACTGGCTTACAAGATTAGATAGGACAATGGGACAGAGCAGCTGACAAAGTAGGTAGCTGACTAAGTGACTAAATTATCAAACTCTGACTCAACTATCAAATTAAAATGAGAGCACATGATGTGTCAGAAGGAGTGCCCACACTAGAAACGGGGGTCGGGGGGTGGGGTGGAAATAAATTGCTGATGATTGCTAGACAAGTTGTTTATTTCAGTGTATAAAAAGCTGAAACTTGTGCTCATGAATCAGAGTAAGTGTGATATTCCTGCATGTCTGCCAAGAACTCCTCTCCCCGTATTTACTGGTAACTGCTTGTAATAAACCGCTCAAGTTGCTTAAATGAGCTTCTCTGCCTCCGACTTGTTACTGCCTCTGAGAAGGTCACTTTTACAGTTACATTATCCCCAAAAATTAAAATTACTGCCTGATCGATCAATATGACCAATGTACAAATGTAATGTGACACTATTGAAAATAAATAATTTGTTTATAATTTTAAACTTTGCTAAAGAGTGGAAATCTTCTGTTAGATTAAGTTATCACTGATTGAGTTAAATTCAAAAGACTCTCAGCAATGTCAAATTTCCAGCAATGCAACATATTCAATTAGAGAGGCCTCCTGCTCCAGAAATGTGTAGTAACATCTCTGAACAGGTTAATATCTATATTCAACTAGATTTTAATGGATATTTTAATCTGGCTTTTCAAAAACAAAGTTTCAAAGTAATGGCCAGAAACAAGCTTCAATAATTGCATTGATTTGTAGAAATCCATCTTTTATGAGAACACGAAAAAAAGTTAGAAATGTTATTATTGTAAATTAACGTATTTTTCCTTATATCACATTGGCTATTTAGGAGCGTTAGGTGTTGATACATATGAAAAGTGGAGAAATAGATTTATAATCCAAGTGTGTAAGTATAGACATTCTTTTGTTATTTACTGTTACTCATTTGCATAATGTAATCAGCTGTGTGGACTGGTTTATTTGGCAACCTAAAGTATGGTGTGCTGCTACATTAGATTGCAAGTAAAATTGTTGATGGAATTGCACGTAGAACTACTAAAAACAGGTAGAAACACTGTCAGTAGACCAGTCACACCATAGCAAATGAACACATGGACATTTCTTTCCATGTGTTCCCCGGTATGTTTGCAATTATTGTTATTGCACACTATTGGTTAACTACAGATACAGATGAACATTTATTGTTTTGCTTTGCTCATTTGTTGCTTTGATCCAATGTAGATGGATTGAAAATGGAGCAAAGGGCAGGAAAATGGAATCGATGCAGAAACTCTGCCATGACCTCATTGAATGGCTAAGAATTATTAATGAGCCATGTAATCTATTTATGGTCTTATTTATTTTGAAAGGATCAGCTGTTAGATCTAAGCTCAGCTGAGTGGGATCAGTTTAATTAGCAAATGTCAAATGTTTCGACACACTCAAATATCAGTATTAGATGTTTCTCTGTAATAATGGGGAGGTGATGTCCTCGTCGTATTATCACTGGACTGTTAATCCAGAGACCCAGACAATGTTCTGGGGACCCGCATTGGAATCCTGCCACGGCAGATGGTGGAATTTGAATTCAGTAAATATCTGGAATTAAGGATCTAATGATGACTGTGAATCCATTGTCAATTGTTTGAAAAACTCATCTGGTCCACTAATGCCCTTTAGGGAAGGAAACTGCCATCCTTACCTGGTCTGGCCTACATGTGACTCCAGACCCATAGCAATATGATTGACTCTGAACTGCCCTCTGGCTAATTAGGGAAGGGGCAATAAATGCTGCCTAGCCAGTGTCGTCCCTCATCCCATGAATGAATAAAGGATGTGTTCTATCACAGTGACTAATCATAGGACTCTATTCTGTAAAGGTAAGTGGACCATTTCATTGGAAAAGCTCAGCAGGTCTGGCAGCATCTGTGAAGAAAAAGATCAGACTTAACATTTTGGGTCCGTTGACCCTTCTCAGAACGGTCACCAGACCTGAAATGTTAACTTTGATTTTTTCTTCACAGATGCTGCCAGACATGCTGAGATTTTCCAGCAACTTCTGTTTTTGTTCCTGATTTATAGCATCCATAGTTCTTTCAGTATTTATTTGGACCATTTCACTGACCAGTATTAAATAAGTGTTGACATACAGTACAGCATTTTGTTTAAATGGAGTAAGTGTAACAATATATTCAAAATTGTGGAAAATTCTGCTGGTGAAATCTGTTGTCATATTTTGCACTAAGATTTATACATCCAGATATCTTTTACTTGGAAATAAAATTGTTCTTCTGTTGAACTTTTGGAAAAGCTTAACACTTACTCTGTTCCAGTGATTGGCAGGCAATTTGCTCCAAAATAGTAACAACATCTGTATCTAAATGTAAAAGGATCTGGAGCTGAAAATTAATGTCTTAATAGCTTATAGCATGAATGCTTGGCTGGGTTCCAACAAATTGTATAGGCAGCTCCGCCTACACAGCTTTTCAGGGAAGAGATTGACATTTTAAGTGAATTAAAAGTGTCCACAGTCCCAAAGGAACACTGTTTGTTCTCTTAGAGAGTCAACTGGCAGTGAGTTTAATCTGAGGCTCACCATACCTCCAGAGAGAGATGAAGTTGATAAGTTGGGGTCTTCGTGGTAACTTCAGCTGGCATGGAAATTGAACCCATGCTGTTGGCATCATCCTATATTATAGAGCAGCCATCCAGCCAACTGAGCTATCTGACCACCTGATGGTTTAAGAGGTTGTAATGACATCATCTGCCACTGGTGTCATTCCTAAATCATTCTAAAAGCTGTATGTTTACACATTTTGATGGCCACTTATGGGACTAAGCTTTTTATCAATCAGTCTACAGTTTCTTCCTTTGCAATATCAATAACAGAAGTTTGAATGATAGTTTTATTAGATTGTTATAGTTTAAATTATTTTCACCTGCATCTTTTTTTTTATTGCCTGACTCCTGAGGACTGTACAATGTGGATACTGGGTGAGTGGCTGTGGAGGATGGATGTGGGGGCAAACTCAGGATATGGAGATTAGAAGGGGAATGGAGTTAGAGAGCATGTATAAGGGAGAAGGATGAGGCTTAGAGGTATAAAACAGAGTTGGCAGTTGGGCTGCTGTCCTGCGGATTTGGGGTGGGCCTACTAACTAGACTGCCTCTGTAACTGTGCTCCTCCTACACTGTATTATATTTTAAAACTGCACATGGAAGCCAGGCTTACAGGAATAAAAAGAAGATCACAGGCAAAGTCAGTCACGATTCCAATGTGTGTAGTCAAAATCAAAAATGAGTTGACTCACATATTTCAAGTCCAGCAAGAGAATCCAAGTGACTAACTTTGCTCCTATCCTCACAAATCCTAATTTCCCGCATTTCTATTTTATTTATTTTGATTTGCACCTTTTTGTAGAATTCTGGAGCATTACATACCATTCCATTCAATAATGTTGGTGAATAGCATTCTGGCAATACAATGGTGTCACCAAAACATAGAAATAATAATGGTTCTGAAACAGAGTAAGTCAAGGTAAATCCTTGTGAGAGTAAAAGCAGAAAGGCCCCTCACTGGATTACTCCTTCAATTCCTGATCTCAGTGTTATAAGTACAATATTTTACTGCCTTCTCACATGGTTAGTTGAAATTTATGAGTTGATAAATCATCGAGAATATTAAAATGTACCAACACAAATAAGAGCTCATGCTGTGCCTTAAATGTAAGTGGTTGAAGCAACAACTCATTGTGGATGCTGTTTTTCCCAACATGATGAATACAAAACAACATAATCATTTCCCAGTACTTTGTCCTTCAAAATAAGGTTGCAGTATTAAAGTATCTCAAAACAGCAACCGTCAAAGTGAATCAAAGACTTCAATCTGTTTTAGTGATCAATTATTTACACGTTTTGTTTGTGACGATTGACGTGGTTTTGGTTTTTAATTCAATACTTCATTATGCTTTATTGCATTCCATGTAGCCTCTGAGAAAACACGACAGCTGCTGAAGAGATTGTTGCACTTTAGGAATTAAAGGCTCTTTAAACAGTTTTGCATTGCTAACTTCATTCAGTTTTTCTGTACTAAAGTGAGGAAAGGCTCAATTCATTTTGTATCCTTGGATTTTATTCTGAAAATTTAAACTAGCCAGTTAAAGCTTTTTATATTGCACACATTTTTTATTTACACAAGCAAGTTGCTTATCTACTCAAATGTGGCTTTCTTTGTGTCAGCACAGTAGATGCAAATACACAGGGTAAAAGCACTAGAGGCCATGGTTTAATAAGATTGGTCTTTTTAATTCAAATAGTAAAATCTGAATATAAAATAGAATAATTCTGCAGTATCCAGGCAAGATTTAAATTAAAAATTAAAATTAAAATCAAATGAAACATGTATATTTGATAGTCAATAGATGTTCAAATGTATACAGAAACTTTCATAGGTCATCAAGTCACTTGAAGAAATGTCAACTAGTCTCGATAAAATGAGATTGCTGCTGGAGAAACCTGTCTTTTGCCTCTACTCAGTTTCCTGTCTGAGCTGCAGGTCAGAATGAAGGTCATGGCCACACTGCAACATTGTCATCCTCACACAAGATTCAGCATTGTGTCCATGATGAATGTTCTGTTCCATCTGCTTCGGTGGCGACAGCAGCTGGGGCACATCGGGTATCAGGTCTCTTAGAGGGGGTGTGTAGGGTCTGGGAAGTGTTTCAGGTCCTGAGACTTGGGTATCATGTCTCCGTTTTTGGCTGAAGGGGGGAAGAGATATCTGGTCTAGGGGCCAGTTGTTGAGTCCTAGGGGTGTTAGGTCTGGGTCCATTGAGTGTAAGTGGTCTGCAGCTAGTGTAGTTTGTAACTTGTGAAGCAAATTGAATCTTAACTGCCCTCTGAGAAATTAGGGATGGGCCATAAGTGCTGGTTTAGCCAGCAATGCCCTCATACTATACCCAAATTTTGCTGCAGAGACCTGTGAGGGCAGAGTCCTTGTGCATATTTTAATACTGACATAGATCAGTAGGGGAATCAAGGGTTATGGGGAAAACGCAGGAAAGTTGATATGAGGATTATCAGATCTGCCATAATCCTATTGAATGGCAGAATAGGCTTGAGGGGTCTACTCCTGTTCCTATATCTTATGGCCTTCTGGTCATCTCTGGACAATTACACTCATTTTCTCCAAATTTGATGCTTTTGCTACGTTCTTTGGTGAACCACAGATGATGACTCTTCCCTTTAAAAATTTCTCATGTTAGTAGAAATGGGCTTATTCTGAACATTCTAAAATATTTCCTTAAATGTCTTCCAAAGTGTATTGGATATTAATCTATCCCATAGCCTAGTATGCCAGTTCATGTCAGCTTTCATGCCCATATAGCTGCCTATATTTAGGATTAAAATACTTGTCACAGACTCAATTATCTCCTTTTCAAATTAGGTGTAAAATTCAACAATACTGTGTTCATTGCTATTCGGAATGCCTTAACTCTGAGGTCACCAATTTATCCTGTCACATTACACAATACCGAGTCTAATATAACTTGCTCTCTCTTCAGTTCCAAAATGTCCTGTTCTAAGAAACTATTTGGAAAACATTCTCTGAATGCTGGAAGCCAATGAGCCCAGCAAGTCAGTCAAAAGGAAACAGGTCAAGAAAGATTCTCTTGCTCTGAGTACTGCCAGCTAACCCTCACCAAAAGGAAACTGGACAAAAGGACTTTTACTAATTGCAAAGCCAAGGATTCTGAAAACAACTATCAGCTATCAATGTTTCACTATTTACTCTTCACGGACCATCCAGAGAAACTAATCTACATATCTTTTAATTTCTATCTTTTTTTTAACTCAGTTCTTATACTTAATCTGTAGGTATGTGCGTGAAATTATCATTTCTTCTTGTATTAAGCATCTAATAAACTCACTCTTTAGTTAACACAAGAAAGCCTGATTTAATTGTCTCCTTTTAAAATGTGTGTTATTTAGTCTGGGAGAAAGCTATCTACAAATTAACCTTGTTCTGATCAACCTAGGGAGTGGGCATATAAAGGAATTGTGCAAGTTAATCTTCCTCACACAGGAGTTGAAAGATTTCATATATCCATCTAGGATTATAATAATTTGGAAAACTTTGCCTTCCTGTAGCCTGGTCATACACAGCAGATTCCCAACCACAAACTAAAACAGAAATTGCTGGAAAAGCTCAGCAGGTCTGGCAACATCTGTGGAGAGAAATGAGAGTTAACCTTTCAAGTCAAGTGACCCTTCCTCAGGACAGCAGATTCCCAGGCAGGCATGAAAAAAAATCCTGGCATGGGAGTGTCTTCTGATGTCAGCGATGCTGTTTGGGGTGGACAAGATTCACCTCTAAACTAAAACCCTCTACAAACTGAAAGATGAACTTGGCATACACTGACTCTGGCCTGATCACTGCTTCTTCCAATCCACCCTGACCTGTTATGGAATTGGAATCTGCTAGAGGGGTTGCAAATGTTTAGTAATAAAAATGCCAGAAAATATTTCCTGCATTGTTGCAAAGTGCAGAAAACATAATTTTTAAAAGAATTGATCTCACTCGATAGACCAAACGCTGCATTTGATGCGTAACCACGATCTACAGCTTAAAAGGGTGTCACGTTTAACTTCCAATGTGCAGTGCCTTAGCTGTATAATCTCATTTAGGATAGTATTGGAAATTTTACTTTTGTCCTGAATACTCCTACATCAGAAAAGTGAGCAATCAGTCAAGGTGCTGATTGTTATTGATTTACCACTGCTAGAAATGAATGTTTGTGATGGTAAGGCCAATGAGAACAGATTTGGCATTGACATGATGCTTCCTGATCAAATATTCTGTCAATGTTCATTCTTCTTCTTTTCTTACAGTAATTTACACAAGGCAGAGGCAGGCAACCCATGCTACATTCGTTGCTATTTATCCTTTCATACTGAGGACTATTGAGGAATTGGGCCCACTCCCGATACACGCACAGCCTCCTACAAATGTAAACCCAAGTTAAGATATCGTTTGATTGATTTGCAACAAGTGTGACTATATCACAATTATGATAAATAGCCCAGTGCATAATATTCAAAACAAAAATTGAATAAAACATAAGTTTGCAACAGAGGCCAAGCACCTGGTAATGTTACATGGCTTCAAATAACTGCTTCTTGAGTCAATTATACACTGCTACTGGGCAAACAGAAAAACATCCTTTTGGAAGATAGTTTTTACTGCACAGAGACATTGATAAAAAAAACTTTCATCTTTGGAACTAGACTGCAGAGAAACTTTTTTTTGAGTAAGAAGCCTGCAGTTACGTTTTAAACCGTCTGTGACTTTGCACAGTTTATGTCAGTTTGCATTAGACTTTTTTTGTCCAGTTTTATTTTAGTCATATGTTGAATACATGCAGTATGTAAGCACAGTTGGAGCTAAATCATCCATTGCATTCATGCCACAATTACCCTAATACAATTATTCTGAATCTCACGCATGGATTTGTGAAGGTTAAAGTAAATGGGACTCATAGAAGCATGTTAAATGTGTCTCGAAGGATACAATTGTTGGGCAATCAGTTCGTGTAATCCCATGTCTACATTTAATTCACTAATAATGAATTTCCTTGCATGGGACATTAAACATGATAACATATGTCACTGTACATTTTAAGTTGACATAGCCATTAGTAAATGTTAATATGTTAAAAGAAATGAACTAATAAAATGGAGTCAAATCAGTGAACTCATTGGGTGAGTCTGTGGTGGGGCAGAGAGGAAGATCTCACTCTTTTATCACAATCAAGGGTGATACACATGGCAATATGGTTCGATCTATGTTTTTCAGGTCAGGTGATACCATTCAAGTACCTTCAGTAACCGTGTGTGTTATGCTGAAGACTTTTGTTGGGTCACAGCAAAGACAACCTGCAATACTTTTGATGTGAAATTTGAGCTCTGGTCTAACTGGATCTCAGTGGGAAGACCATACTGGATGAAGAATTAGGTCCATTCCCTCACAACTATATTGGCAAATAAGGTTTCCAAGGAATCAGCGTCTGGGAAATGGGGAGACACATCCATGATAGTAAGGATATACTGGTTAGCCTTCTTTTGCTTTGGGCATGGGTCCCACAGAATCCATTAACATCTTGGTGCTTGGTCCTCCAAAAACTGGTATGTTAATCACAGATGCAGGTCTTGTTGCAGGTTGGGATTTCCTATAACCTGGCAGCTATGGCAAGTTCAACGAAACCTTACAATGTCTATGTGGACAGTGGTCAGTAAAACTGCTTGCTGATGTATAGCTGGGTTTTACATATATAGACATGTCCAGCCATTGGAACCTCATGAGCTAGTCACAATATTTCCCTTTGGTACTTTGGCAACATCACAACCTGGTGAATCATTGTCGTCTCCTCATTGGCAAAGCTGTGATTGCCATTTCCACAGCAGCACCTCAGTTTAATATAAGAAGATTTTTTAAGGTGAGAGGAAAAAGATTTAAAAATGACATGAGGGAGCAATTTATTTTATACAGAGAGTGGTTCATGTGTGGAACGAACTTCCAGAGGAAGCAAGGGATTCAGGTACAGCTACAACATTTAAAAGGCATTAAGATAAGTACATAAATAAGAAATGTTTGGAAGGATATGGGCTAAGCGCAGGATATGGGCTAAGCATGGGACTAGTTTAGTTTGGGATTTTGGTCGGCATGGACTGAAGGGTCAGTTTCTGTGCTGTATGACTCTATGACTGCTTCTGCCTCAGCTTCAGTGTGAGCAGTCTGAACTTGTGTTTTAGCAGTGGGCTGCCTTGTTCAGCTTCTACCAAGAAAATTCTGTTGATTATCTCCTTGGAACCTTCTAGATTTCAGATAACTGGACTGGCATGTATTCTGTCACCAAAGCCTGAGCTTGTCTGGCCATTGACTGTGTGACCACACAGTCAGCGAAAATGCTGAGCACCTTCTCTTGCACTGTTTGGATTCCCTGACTTCAATGAACTTCTTGGAGATGTTAATACTTTTGATCCCACCAGGTCATTGCTGAAGAGCAAGTCAATCTGCTACAGATATCTCCCATTGTCACTGGGTACCAACAAAAGGTCACAAACCAGATGTACTCAGTAAAGTAAAATGGATCAGTAGCTTCCCTCAGTCCCTCTTACCACACCTTGCACTAACTCTCACCTTATCCCGGCAGCAGAGTTTGGCTGGCCCCAGTATCCCTCTGTATCACTGCAGGCTTGTTCACCTCACCCTAGGAAAATGTGGCCCACCCTTCCTTTAGAAACAAAATCCTGGAAATTCTCAGAAATTTGTTTAATTCACATCCGTGCTCTCAGGAGGGCCTTGATAGGGATTCCCAGCTAAATCAGAGACACAGCCCGCATGGGCTTTATTTTTATCAGAATCTTCAGCAGTTGACCGGGACATGCCTAACCTTTGTTAGTTAAAAGGCATGGACTTTTTGACCTTATTGTTCATTTCAATGCCACTCTTTCTGTCCTGAGGAGGGGTCCCAGTACTTTTCTCTTTCTCATGGGTGCTCAGTTTCCTATCATTCTCTCCACTTCCCTTCTTTCCAGTTGGTTGAGGATCACAAGGAGGAGGTTGAGGAGGAATTTCTTCAGACAGAGAGTGGTGAATCCATGGAACTCATTGCTGCAGTGGACCGAGGAGGCTAAGTCATTGAGCGTATTTAAGACAAAGATAACTAGATTCTTGGTTAGTAAAGGGAGCAAGGGTTAAGCAGAGAAGGCAGGAGAATGGGATTCAGAAACATATCAGCCACGATCGAATGGCAAAGCAGACTCGATGAGCCGAATAGCCTGATTCTGCTCCAATGTCTTATGGTCTTATGGACAAGGGGGCGATTACTTTAGGAACAGGAGTTTGTGAATCAGCTCTCACTCATCAGCCAATGTGGCAGATTGCCCGGACCCAGTCACTCTCTGTTCCTCTAGCTGTATTGACTAGGAAGGGTATAGAGTTTTTAAACTCCACAAGAAGAATTTGATCACAGATGCTCTCGGAAGGAGCTTTAGTCTTAAATGTTTGTACACTCTGGCCTCAAGCAAGCTGCTTAAATGTGTTAAATTCCAGTTCCATCTGATCAGGCCTTATCCCTGAGAGTACAGAATATTTGATGATTAATGGCCAGCAGTAACTGGTACACACTGTGCAGTAATAGTGACCCATGCTGGACTGTGCTACCTGCTTGAAAGAGATAAAGAAGGCTTCTGTATCTGCCTCACCAAACCTATGAATTAAATGAACAAAATATGTTATAACTCTGAGCAAGTTGTCTCTTCAAGAGACACAACGGGATTCCTGTCCCTCAGCTGAAGCTGTCTGAGTTCAAACTCCTTCTCTTTGTATTTTATCTAAAATTCTCACTCTTGATCTTTCTTTTTATCTCATTTCTCTCTTCCCCTTTCTTCTCAATCCCTCCCTTTCCTCTATCTCTCTTTTTCCTTTTCCCCCCTCTCTCTTTCCCACTCTTGCTTGAAATTCTAATTTCCGCCCTCCAAAGCTAATCTTTCAATTACTGCTCTCTCCATTTCATCATTCTCAGTTTCTACCCCTTTTCATTCTCAGTTGGCCACCCCTTTTAACCTTATAGATTTTCAGGCTTTCAGGTGAAATTCTAAGTCCACGTGCCTTGTTAAATCTTTTAACTGATAAAGGGTCAGACCTCTTAAGTCTTCAAAAGTGATTTGGCCTGATTCTGCTAGGTAGGTGCTAGCATTGAATGTTGACACATCAATATTACAGCCATGTAAACTCAAGAAAGCCTTTAGCAGTTTTCTTGTTTTAAAAGTTGGTATCAAAGTGACAATTTAAGCTCTCTGATTCTATTCTCACATTTGAAGATTTAAATCGTGGACCAGAGTCCCAAATTGTTACAACCAGTGCCCTGATGCTAATTTGTTATGGCTCTAAACTGAAGCTCAAACCATTAAGCTCCTGGTTGAGGAAGTGTAAACTGGTTCCTCTTGGTTATGCACTGTCAGGTAGATAAATTTTATAGAAAGGATATTTTTATGGGCCAAACCAAACTCCCTCAAAACAATCAGAAGATAGTCTAGACCCTAATGTTTTCTTATATTAAAGGTAAACATAAAGTATTGCATTCCAGATGCAATTCATTTGGTCAAACTACCAGGTTTAAAGCAAAACAAATTTTATCAATTCTGTTATAAAGCGAAGGTTGACCTCCTCTGAGAACTAAAACTGAAACACCCAAAGAACAGCACCTCAGCCCATAATCTGTAAAAGGAGTGTGAAAAGTGACGTAATCTGCTTTTCAGCAACTGGTTCATTAAAATAAATCCCTGGCACTCAAATTAAAATTCAACAAGTAACAATTTGTTTATCTAACAGTGAACAAATTAACTAAACTATAACAAACCAAATAAATCCCTTCTAACTCCTAACTATTCCCGAATAAAGCAAGATTCTAATGTATGCTGTTCCAATAAATAAAAGTCCCACTTGTACAAATAAAAAAGAATTTAGTTCCTCAAAATTACAGCCAGCTTAGGCGTCTTCCAGAATGTTTTGTGCCTTCTCTATCTATTCTTCTGTCAGAAATACCTTCTCTATCGATTCTTCTGTCAGGAATATTGACTAGTTTTGCCATTGGTATTTAGATGGTGCTTTCTCTAAGACATAGAGGAGGCTGTAAGAGCCAACATTCTCTCTTGAGGGCTGAGGACCATTAGCTTTGGCAGATAGCAGCTAGATCTGAGACTTTGTCCAACTGCCCCCTTCTTTTAACATCCTTGATGAAGTATCAATATTTCTTACAATCAGATTGGTCCTATGTTGTCAAATCCATTAGATTTAAATTTAATAGGTTTTTGGTATCTAAGTGCCTGGTTCAAATTAATTGGCAAAACTCAAAAGCTTGTTGTCTGTTAAAAGTTGCTGCTTTACCTGCTAACTGTATGGCCTTTCGATACAAATGTTTTAATTTGGGCGCTGTCTGTATACTTGCAAACTTTCAAGCTGCTACTCACAGACATCCATTTTAAATGTCTCAGCACAGAAAAAGTACATGATCTTTTAAAGGGACCATGCAATGCTTCCTATCCCACCCCCAGCATTTTACAAACACCAAATTCTAACTTCCTGACTCTCAATCCACAAGTACTGATCTCAACTTCACAACAATTCACTATAGTTAAAATACAACAAAAGAAAGAAGGAATTGGAATAATAACTCTCATGGAAAACCTAACAGAATAAAAGATACAGTAACTATTACTGTTCCAATATGGTAGCATCCCATAAACACACACTTGGCAAAAGGCAAATTCTGAAAACAGATTGTCTCAACATGCAAGCCCCATTGCAGGAAGAGAACCCCCAGTTTTTGGCTGTAACCAAAGGAGGGGAAAAATAACTTTCACTTCTTCAAGACCCCAACAACAACTGCTGCTGAAAGCTAAAACTGAAAATCTTGGTTCTGTAGGAGTTTGACCACACCCATTCATGTTGCTTCTATTGTTCTAACTTTAAAAAAAAAACAAGGCCTCACAAGCTGTTTACTCTAGTGGTATTGGTAAACTGCTTTGCACCTCTGTCTTAAAGCCTTTTTTCAAATAAAAAGAACAAAATAACCTGTTAAAGCCACAGCATCATCACAATACTTGGATCAGTCTCTGAATTGTTTGTGAAGAATGGATTGGAGTTGTTGCAGAGGATGTCACCAGAAGGATTAATGTTAGTAGCAGGATGGTTGATTCTGTTATTCTTGCCTTTCTATGTTGATTAAAACTCTCTTGTCCATTAAAAAAATTCAAAAAACTGGACATGCTAGAAATTAGAAATAAAAGCAGAAATTGCTGGGTAAACTCGGCAGGCCTGGGAGCATCTGTGGAGAGAAAGCAGAATTAACATTGCAGGTCCAGTGACTCTTCTTCATAACTGATTGTAGCTAGTGAAAGGTTGGTATATGTTCAAGATGGGGTGAGGAAGCAGGGAGGAGTAAACAATACGTGGAGATGGAGCCCAGAGAGAGAAAACAATAGTTGGGCAGTCAAAGGAATGGGTAAACGTTAGCTTGGGGGAATCAATAGCTGCTAATGGAGGACATTAATGACTGACAATGAGTTGTTTGTGATAGCAGCCCATGTGATGGCAAGGTCTGGTATGTGGAGGTTGGGATAAGGAAATAGAAGAATATGCTGAGACCCTAAAATGATTGAAATCGATATTGAGTCCCAAAGGCTACAGAGTCCCAAGCCTAAACTGAGATGCTGCCCTTACAGCTTGCACTGAGTTTCACAGGATGGTGTATTAACGTAGTAGGCAACTGGAAGCTCAGCATCATTTTTGTGGACAGAATGAAGGTTTTCTGCAAAGAGGCCACCCAGTCTGTCCTTTGTCTCCCCGGTGTAGAGGAGACCATATTGTGAGCAGCGAATATTGTAGACTAGATTGAGTGAAGTGCAGGAAAATTGCTGCTTTAGCTGAGTTCCACATACTGCACAAAGAGACGGGCATAACCGAGACCCATGTGGGTATTCATGGCTACACCTTTGACCTGACAAAAGTGAGAAGAGTTAAAGGAGAAGTTGTTCGGACTGAGGATGAGCTCAGTCTGGTGGAGGAGGGCGGAGTTGGATGGGGACAGTTCAAGCCTTTTTATCCAGGAAGAAATGGACAGCCCTGAGACCATCTTGATGGGGGGGTGGGTGTGTAAAGGGATTGCACATCCATGGTAAAGAGGAGGCCTCTACAGACCGTGGAACTGGAAATTCTCAAGCTGATGTAAAACATCAGAAAAATCATGGATATAAGGGGGAAGGGACTGGACAAAGGGAGAAAAAAATCCAGTTGAGGTCGGAAGAGCTCTGTGGGGCCGGAGCAAGTAGAAACAATGGGTCTGCCCGGGCAGTCCTGTTTATGGATTTTGGGAAGGAGGTAGAAGAGGGCTGTGTGGGGTTGGAGGCTATGAGCTTAGAGACAGTAGGGAGGGAGGGAGGGGGGAAGCGGGGTGGGGGGGTGGTGGGTGAGATGACGAAATGAAACGAGATCAATGACCATTGTGGACACAATAGCTAGGTCTTCAATAGTGGGCTCATGGTCCAGGTAAAATTGCTAAATTGTTGGAAGGCTAATTACATTATTGGCAGAAACTGAAGAAATTAGATTGGGGGCAGCTGTTTGAAGGTAAATCCACACCTGACACGTGGGAGTCTTTTAAAAGGCCGGTTGATCAGAGTTCAGGACCAGCATGTTCTTGTAAGGATGAAAGATGAGGATGGCAAAACCCGGGAACCCTGGAAGACAAAAAATATTGAAAGTTTAGTCAAGAAGAAATGGGCTTAGGAAACTGAAATCAAGCAAGGCCTTTAAGGAATGTTAAGGATGTAAGAAAGAGCTTGAACAACGAGGTAGGAGAGTTATACAGGGCCATGAAATGTCCTTGGCAAGCAGAATTAAAGAGAAACTAAAGGCATTACATATGTATATTAGGATGAAGAGGGTAGCTAGGGAAAGTGGGGTACAGTTAAGGAAAAAGGAAGAAGAGTATAAGATTCTTATGAGTACTTCATATTGATATTCACCAAGGAGAAGGATATGGATGACAAGATTGGAGAAGGGATTTGTTGATATTCTAGGACATTCTGATGTTGAGAAGGAGGAAGTTTTGGTGTCTTGAGAAACATTAAGGTAGATAAGTCCCAAGGACCTGATGGGAGCTATCCCAGGATACTGAGGGAGACAAGGGAGGAGATTGATAGAGCCCTGAAAGACATCTTTGTATACTCTTTAACCATAGATGAGCTTTCAGAAGACTGGAGAATAGCCAATGTTATTCTTTTGTTTAAGGAGGGCAACAGGATTAATCCATGAGATTACAGGCCTGTGAACCTTACATCAGTGGTAGGAAAATTATTGGAGAAAATTCTTAGGGCCAGGATTTACTCCATTTGGTAAAGAATGGACCTTTTAGGGATAATCAACATGGCTTTGTGCAGGGGAGGATTTGTCTCTCAAATTTCATTCATCGGTCAGAATGTTGAATACAGGAGTTGGGAAATCATGTCACTGCTGTACAAGATATTGGTAAGGCCACATTTGGAGTAGTATGTACAATTCTTTCCCTGCTGTAGGAAGGATGTTATTAAATTGGAAAAGGCGCAAAAAGGATTTACAAGGATGTTACTGAGACTGGAAGGTTTGAGTTATAAGGAGAGGCTGGATAGACTGGGATCTTTTTTCCTTGAGCATAGGAAGCTGAGGGGTGACCTTAGAGAGGTTCATAAATTCATGAGGGTATAGATAAGGTGAATAGCCAAGGTCTTTTCCCCAGGGACCTGAGGGGCAACATTTTTCACACAGAAGGTGGTGGGTATATGAGATGAGCTACCAGAGAAAGTGATAGAAGCTGGTACAATTACAACACTTAAAAGATATTTGGACAGGTACATGTACAGAAAAGATTTAGAGGGACATGAGGCCAAACACAGGAAAATGGGACTAGTTCAGTTTAAGAAACCTGGTCAGCATGGAGGAGTTGGGCTAAAGGGTCTGTTTCCATGCTGTATGACTCTACGCATCCAAGTGACAAAGGTGATTGATGAGGGTAAGGGAGAAGATGTTATCTGCATGGACTTTGCTAAAGCATTTGACCAGGTTTCTCATGGTAGGCTGATCCAGAAGATTAGGTTACATGGAATCAACAGTGAGTTGGTAAGTTGGATACAAAGTTGGCTTGCTCATAGAAGACATGAGTTATTATGGAGGGGTGTTTTTCTGACTGGAGATCCGTGACAAGTGGTGGTCAGTAAGAATCAAAGTTGGGATCTCTGTTTGTAACATCTACAAATTATTTGGATGAAAATGTAGGTGACCTGATTTTCAGTCACAAAATTTTTGGATACTGAGGCAGACTGTCAAAGGATAACGCAGGATAAGATCAGTTGGAAAGTTGATAGGAGAAATGACGAGTGGAGTTTAGTCCAACCAAGCGGGAGGTGATGCACACTGGAACGTCAAATGCGAGAGGAAAATGTACAGTAAATGGCTTAGCAGCATTGATATACAGAAGGATCTTGGAATGAAACTCCATCATACCCTGAAAGTGACAGCATAGTAGATAAGGTAGTAAAGAAGGCATATGGCATACTTGCCCTCATTGGTCAGGGCATTGAGTATAAAAGATGGCCCATCATATTGGAACTGTATAAAACTTTAGTTAGACCACATTTGGAATACTGTGTGCAATTCCGGTTGCCACACAATAGGAAGAATGTGCAGGCTTTGAAGAAGGTACAAATGAGGTTTATCAGGATGTTGCCTAGATTGGAGTATATTAACTATAAGAAGAGGTTGAACAAACTTGGATTGTTTTCGTTAGAGCATCAGAGACTGAGGAGTGACCTGATAGAAGTATATAAAATTATGAGGCATGGATAGGTGGATATTCAGAGTCTCTTTCCCAGAGTAGAAATATCAAATAGGAGGGGGCATAGGTTTAAGGTGAATGGGGGAATGTACTATAGTATCTGCTTCCACTACCTCCACCAGCAATGAGCTCCAGGCACCCACCACCCTCTGTGTAAAAAAAACCTGACTCATACATCACCTTTAGACCTTGCCCCTCGCACCTTAAACCCATGGCCCCTGGTAACTGACTCTTCCACCCTGGGAAAAAGCTTCTGACTGTCCAGTCTGTCCATGCCCTTCATAATCTTGTAGACCTCTATTAGGTCGCCCCTTAACCTCCGTCGTTCCAGTGAGAACAACCCAAGTTTCTCCAACCGCTCCTCATAGCTAATGCCCTCCATACCAGGCAACATTCTGGTAAATCTTTTCTGTACCCTCTCCAAAGCCACCACATCCTTCTGGTAGTGTGGCGGTCGGAGTTGAACACAATTTTCCAAATGCGGCCTAACTAAGGTTCTATAAAGCTGCAACATTACCTGCCAATTTTTAAACTCAATGCCCCAACCGATGAAGGCAAGCATGCCATATGCTTGTTGACTACCTTCTCCACCTGTGTTGCCACTTTCAGTGGCCTGTGTACCTGATCCCTCTGTCTATCAGTACTCTTAAGTGTTCTGCCATTTACTGTATATATTTCATCTGGATTAGACCTTCCAAAATGCATTACCTCTCATTTTTCTGGATTAAACTCCAGCTGCCATCTCTCTGTCCAAGTCACCAATTGATCTATATCCAGCTGTATCCTTTGACGGTCCTCATCGCTATCTGTAATTCCACCAACCTTACTAATCAGACCAAGAAGTTCGTGAAAAGCAAGTGACATTTGGAAATGCATGTACAGGTTATATTGTAGCTCCATTTTGAAGTATACAATACAAGTCATTCCAAAGTTTATTTGGGTTTTCATTTGGGAACTTAAAGGACATTGGGTGGAATTTAATTCAGGCAATCTTCTGTCTGGCGAGTTGATGTCATCTCCCTTGGGGCAAGTCTGCCAATGCCAAGTGCTAATGAGGCACACCACCAATGAATGATCCCTGGAATTTAAAGACCCCAGGAGTGGAAACCTCACCCCTCGTGCATCTACCAGTCAAATATGGAGTGGCTGTTCTCCATTTCAAGCTGCATCTCTAGTCCCTGTGGCTGATATTGACAATGACCCCAACAGAAGCCCAGGATTATTGTGGGACCCAAGATCAAGATCAAGATGGTGAGGGAAGGTAAGATGGGCTTTGCAGCATGGAGATGACAGGGTTGAGGGTGGGGAATCAGAGGCAATGGTGGGGGAATGTCTTTCAAAGAATCTCCTTCACACCCCGTCGAAATGTTGTGACAGTCCTGACCTCAAGGCTTCTCATTCTGGACTTGATTCAGCAGAGGTAGGACAGCCCCATTCAGCACACTCCTGCCCATCCTCTCCAAGGCCTTTAAAGCCTACCTAGGATATGTAGTATGTTATACATTGCACAGAGATAGCCAGTGGGAGTAATTCCCAAACGTAGCAGGATTGGATGACAATAGTAATGGATGAAGAGCCCATTGTGCAGTCTGTCTGATGTTTCTTTCCAGTACCTTCAATGCACACAGTAAAATCAGATTGTGAGGGTTTCTACTGGGGCCTTATGTTCAGGCGAGAAGGCTAGAAACTGAGTAATCCTAATCCTTTAACTAGATAGGCTGGGCTAAACATGTCCACAAATGTGTTTTGGCAAGTGCTGGAGAAACTCAGCAGTTCTGGCAGAAACAGAAACAGTGTTAACTTTGAGTCTCGTGTGTCTCTACTTCAGAACTTTGGGCTCACAACATTAACTGCCAGATACTGTCTGACCCACTGGGTTTCTCCAGGGTTTTCTGAGTTTGTTTCAGATTTTCAGAAGCAGTAGTATTCTGCTTTCATTTGGGTTGCAGCAAGTTCTCTCATCATTTTCTTAATTATGATCAAGTCACTGGATTAATGATAAGTCTAACCAATCCAGGGACTGTAAGGGCAATTATAGCACCTTATCACTAACCCAGTTGTGATTAACTACTTTAATAGAGTTCAAAGACCTAATTCAGCAATTCCCTAACTTTAGAGTTTAGAACAACAATATAGAATGTGCCAACCTGCTAAAAATCCCACCAGGAGAGGAGTTGTTTAGACCTTTCAGTACAATTGCAGATAGACATTGATTATTCTAATCATGCTTTTTCTCAATTATGTTTAGTAAGTTCACAAAGCAGTAAGCAATAGCATTCTTTCCTCAGTGTGTGGGACTCTGCAGCACACTGAGCAGAACTTTCATGCACATTTTGTCGCAATAAGCACATACAAGAAGCTAATATCTCTCTGTCAGAACCCATTTGTTTCTGTTCTACTGTTCTTTTAAAAGGAAATCGATTTTACTTCTAAACATGGTTATGAATCTAAAGCAGCTGCTCTACGCATACTCAAAACTGCAGGGAGGTAGAGTTTGCCATAATTACTCTTCTGAAATTGACAGTCACTTGTGGAGTCTACATATGTACAGTTAAACAAGAATGTCCAGAAGTTACACTCATTGATACAATGCTTCCCTTGAGGATGCGCTACAGAATTGCCACCAGATTGAAATCAGAAATCATTGAATTGATGAAAACTGGTCCTATTTTGCTGTTTTAAATTTTTTAAAAAAACCTTGAGAAGACTACATCTAGTTGAATGAGGAGCAATTGGGTTTGGAACAGCATAATGACTTCATATATATTGTCCAACAGCCTGACTGTTTGTGGAGTCTCAAAATGCTCTTACAAGCTAAAGAAAGACTTAAAATAGTTGCTTATAATATTTCAGCCTCTTCCCCAACCACGTGTACATTTCAATCACTTAGTTTGCTCTCTTTAAAATTTTACATGAGAAGTTAAAAATTCATTTCCTGGTTTGGGGTCTCTGAAGACAGTTCAATGGGATTGGTTGCTTACCTTGCTCAATAAATTCATGGTTGCTGGATTCCTGAAGATCCTCTTCACTTGATGCCAGATTGAGGAGAAGAAGAAATTCATGCCACAGAAAACTCCAAAACTTTGAGGTCATTAACAAGCACTGACTGTTTAAAAACTAGGACAATATGGTTTTGAGTTGAAACAATGGTTTAATGGAATTGGAACTTAAATCTTATAAAACAAAACATTCTTTTTCAAGACAACAAGGTGCAGGGCTGGATGAACACAGCAGGCCAAGCAGCATCATAGGAGCAGAGAGGC